>NC_042619.1:30760087-31031355 GCF_901001135.1 Rhinatrema bivittatum | reverse complement strand
CACCGCCGCTCGCTACCGCCGCCGCCGCCCGCTACCGCCATCGCTACCGCCACCCGCTACCGCCGCCGCCGCCTGCTACCGCCGTCGCCGCCGCTCGCTACCGCCGTCGCCGCCCGCTGCCGGTACCGCCGCCGCTCGCTACCGCCGTCACCGCCCGCTGCCGGTACCGCCGCCGCCCGCTGCTGCCACTGGACGCCGCCATTTTTTTTCTTTCTGACGCTGGCTCAGACCGATGTGCTCGCCCGCACATGCGCGGTAGAGCTGGTCTCTACTGCGCATTTGCGGCATGTCGGTCAAGCTTCGTTTATCTAGTAAGATTAGTGTCTATGTAGGAGGTTGGAAGGTGTTATAAAAAGATGTTGAGGTCTGAGAGATCTGGAAACAGTGCCTTAATTCAGAATGAGGTATTACTGCACCTGAGGATGGGATGGAGAATTATATCCGTCACATGAATGTATTTTCTCTAGATAACACCGCCTCAAGAACTCCTTAAAAATCTTTCGTGGAGGTTTTAAACATTGCATCAGAAGCTTGTACGCCAGTGAACAAAATATATTACTTACCTAAAGGGAGATGAGCTGATACCCAGGTAGAGGCCCACAGAAACACCTGAAAATTGCCCGAGAATAGCAATGTAACTGCTTTATTGGAAAGTTCTAGGCAAGATGCACATGATAAGGCTACATTCCCGACTCCTTTGGATTTCAACAGAATGTAAATATGATTATGTGCCTGTATTTTTTTTTTTTTTTTGTAAGATTCAAATTCTGTTCATGGGACAAAAACTCTGCAATTTTTCTGATTTTGCAAAGATGATAATAAAAAGAAGGAAGTTATTTCTTGCTGTGTACCAGGAGGCTTGCACTCTTGGCGCTACATTTTTCCTATGGTGTTTATCTGTGCATTCATTATATGTATAAATCATCACCCCACTTGGAAGACTCAAGACTATACAAACTCCAACAAAAATACAATAAAACAAATTAACCATATCATTAAACAATTCATAATCAATTGCAAAAAGAACGCATTAAACACAACTGATATCAGAACAACAATCCAGACACATGCCTGAATAGACAACCAAGCCTTGCATAACTTTCTTTTTTTTTTTTTTTTTAATAATCTCATTATTTGAGTCAGCATAAGCAGGTACAATCATTCCAAGATCAACATATTTCAAGATTAGTAAAATCTGAACCAGTTTGCATGGAACAATATCCCAATATGACCCACAGGTTCAATAAACATTCACACCAATGGTGTTTGTTGCCAAAGGATGTGGTTAGTGCAGTTAGTATAGCTGTGTTTAAAAAAGGATTGGATAAGTTCTTGGAGGAGAAGTCCATTACCTGCTATTAAGTTCACTTAGAGAATAGCCACTGCCATTAGCAATGGTAACATGGAATAGACTTAGTTTTTGGGTACTTGCCAGGTTCTTATGGTCTGGATTGGCCACTGTTGGAAACAGGATGCTGGGCTTGATGGATCCTTGGTCTGACCCAGTATGGCATTTTCTTATGTTCTTATGTTCACCACTCACCCTCAAACAGTCATCTATGAGGGCAAATAAGATCAAAGTACAAAAAAACAATATAACTAACATGCAGCCAAAAAAGTTCACTCAATTAACCAGTTCTTCTAACAGCTGACCAAAGATGAAAATAGCCTTGTTATGCAAGCATACCCTAAAAATGACAAATCTCCTTGAGGCCAATATTTAAAGCCATCCATCTTTATAAGTTAGACATGGCCTATAGCAGGTCAAAAGTAAGCATATCCAGCTAAGTTTATACCTGCTATGGGCCATGTTTAACTTATCCAGTTAACTTAATTTATCCACCCAATTACGTCCAATGCCTACCCACTGACTGTATGGCTAATTATTTAGCCAAATAAGTGACTTAGGGCCCTAATTACTAAGCATTTTTCCCATAGACACAGAATGGGAGAAAACCTTTAGTAAATGACCCCCTTAACCGGCTAAATGGTGTAGCTGGATATTCAGCAGCAGCCACTTAGCCAGATACGTCCAATTTATCTGGCTAAGTAGCATTTGAATATCTACCCCGCCTCTTTCTAAGCAAATCTAATTTACACAGTCTGTTGCATATTTTCCTTCCAAAGTCGAAAAATAGGTAATTCGTCACTCTTCCAATAGAAAAGAATATCTTTTTTGGCCAATAGGAGAGAAATAACAAGAATGTCCTTACTGTTTCTCAGCAGTACCTGATAAGTATATGAATATACCGGACCAGGCAATGGAGCAGCCCAAAATATTTTCCACATAAGCGAAAATTTGTCTCCAAAAAAGACAGCAATCCATGGCACTCTGTAAACATACGGCAAAGAATTCCACTATGACAATTACATTTTTAACGCAAGTCAGAGTCCCATAAAGTCATCGTAACTCCCTTTACCCGAGTAACATGGATTCGGTGAAGGATTTTAAACTGAATTTCTCTCATATTGGCTGACAAGAGACATTTATAAATTGAGGAAAAGGCTTGAGAAGTATCTGCATCCTCTGTTTCAGTTCCCAAAATCCCACTCCCCAGTAAGACCAACTTATATAAACAGACAACTTTCAAAATGTTTTTCAACACTGTGACCCAAGTAGCGATCTTATTATATTTAGGGACAGTGTCTATAAAGCTCTCCTCTTGCTCTGAGTAATATCACCTTTACCCAACTGCAGACAGTAATGTCGAGCCTGCAAATAAACAAAGAAGTAGAGATGTGAATCGGAACCGGAATCGGTTCGGTTCCGGTTCCGATTCAAATCGTGCATTTTTTTTCGTCCGGCCCGATCGTTTTTTTTTTTTATGGGCTGCGCCCGATCCGATAAACAAAAAACCCACCCTGACCCTTTAAAACCGCTCCCTTAGCCTCCACCACCCTCCCAACCCCCCCAAAAATGTTTTAAAATTACCTGGTGGTCCAGTGGGCCCCGGGAGCGATCTCCCGCTCTCAGGCCGTCGGCTGCCACTAATAAAAATGGCACCGATGGCCCTTTGCCCTTACCATGTGACAGGGTAACCGTGCCATTGGCCGGCCCCTGTCACATGGTAGGAGCACTGGATGGCCAGCACCATTTTTAAAGATGGCGCCGGCCGTCCAGTGCTCCTACCATGTGACAGGGGCCGGCCAATGGCACGGTTACCCTGTCACATGGTAAGGGCAAAGGGCCATCGGTGCCATTTTTATTAGTGGCAGCCGACGGCCTGAGAGCGGGAGATCGCTCCCGGGGCCCACTGGACCACCAGGTAATTTTAAAACATTTTGGGGGGGGGGTCGGGAGGGTGGTGGAGGCTAAGGGAGAGGTTTTAAAGGGTCGGGGTGGGTTTTTTGTTTATTGGCCGACAGTCTGAGCGTGAGAGAATGCTCCCGGGACCCCCGCTGGACCACCAGGTAATTTTAAAACATTTTTGGGGGGGTCGGGAGGGTGGTGGAGGCTAAGGGAGCGGTTTTAAAGGGTCGGGGTGGGTTTTTAGGTTGTGTCCTAACTCCCGTTAGTGTGCACTAACCCGATTAACGATTTTTTTCACGATAAATCGGTGGAATTTCTATTGTATCGCACTCTTTAACGATTAATGATGATTTAAAAAATATCGGACGATATTTTAAATCGTCAAAAAACGATTCACATCCCTACAAAGAAGTGACTAGATGGGATGGACCACTGATCCCTCAACTGCTGAAATGAGTGGATACAATTCAGATCCGGCTGTAAGAGGCTTTGCATTAACTTTCTCAACTGTGGCACCACCCTCGACAACCTGAGATGTAAGGGTAAAGGACCACAGGATGAAAAGGACTTTTTGTAGTGACAACTAATTTTAATTTAGGATTAAAGTAATTATTACTCCGCTGAACGCAACTGTTTCAGGGGACAATAGGGTTTTTAGAAAGAAGCAAGATAATCAAGTGGTAGGTCATGTAATAACCTGAAAACCATATCTATGTAACTGCATTTTTAATTATTGTATCCTTGTAAATGTAGGGTTAGTTATTGTGAGGTGGCTCATGTATTCACTGCCCTGGATCAGTTAAGATCTTTTCTTGATGCCCTTAGGGTGTCTTTCAAGGATTGGCAGTTGCATCCCTAAATGTTGCGCCGGAGGTGGACCCTTGGGCCTAGGTGGGGTTGACGCTACCCGTAGGAGGGATCCTACGGGTCCCCACTGTCGGCAGGCAGAGAGGGCTGACGGATGGAGGCCAGCTGGTGCTTCACCAATACCAGCCCTCGTTCCCCGCGGGTTGAGCCTTTGGGACCACTGATGGAAGCCACCTAAGTCCAGCCGGGGCCGGCTGGACTTAGGTGGCTTCCATCAGTGGTCGTCGATGGGTGGATTGAGGTCAGCCCAGAGACAGCAACTGTTGTAGGTATCAGTCTGTACTGGGGCTGGAGGCAAATCTGGAAGCAGTGGCAAGCAAGGCTGAGGTCTGGATGAGGAGAGAGTCAAAAGGGTGGTCAGACGAAGCAGAAGTTCAGGGCTGGAGAGAAGCAACGGCGTAGTCATGCGATGCAGAGGTCCGGGACTAGAGAGAGGCAACGGAGTAGTCAGGCAATGCAGAGGTCTGGGGCTGGAGTGAGGCAACGGAGTAGTCAGGAGATGCAGAGGTCCGGGGCTGGAGAGAGGCAACAGCGTCGTCAGGCAATGCAGGGTCAAACCAGGTTAGTAATCCGAAGGAGAGATGAAGGAACAGGAATACCGGAACAAGGAAACAGGAACAAATGTAATCAGGATCGAGAACCAGGAACAGAAGAAGCAACGATTACTCGATTAGCGAGGGGACCTGTTGCAAAGGCAATTTGAGAGAGCGGAGCCCAGCATTATATACCAGAGCTTAGCCGACGTCATCATCCAGGGCCACAGCCAGGTTCCTGCCGCGGGCCCTATTAAAGGATCAGCTGTGTGCGCGCGCCTAGGGAGGAACGGCGTCTCTCCGCGGGCCACTTGGAGAGGCCCGATGCGAAACATCAGGAACTGTAGCAGAGCTGGAGGACCCATGGACCAGGTGCTGGATCATTTTGAAAGAGGTGAGGGGGCCAAGCCGCAGGTCTGCTGCGGCCGGCGTGCGCAACATTAAACACTTTGCAGAGTAGCCGGGATGAACCATTGTGGTCTTTATCGTAGGAACTATTTTTTCACTTAACGCAAAATTAAGCTATGGAATCTCTTTCTGGAGGATGTGGTCAAGGCAACTAACACCGTGGGGTTTCAAAAGAGGATTACACGTCGTATTGCTCAATACCTAATGCATTTACTGGATTACAAACTACCTATAACACCTATGGTTTTTTTGTTTGGTTGTCTGCCCAAACTTCCTGTAAAGAGACGCAGGATGGGACTGTTTATCTTAAAGTCTTGCTTGGTGGGGAAAAAGGTAATATTGACGCAGTGGCGCAGCAAGGACCCTCCTCTGTTCTGGACTTGGAGGAATCACCTGCATCAACTAATGCGTATGGAAGACCTGGATTCTCGACTCACGCCACAAAAGCGTCGGCGATTTTTGGAGATTTGGGATGCTTATTTGCAGATGCTGCCACATCGCTCCAGGAGTTTAATTCTCAATGATTGATTTGGATCTACCCATGACTAGTGGACAATGTGACCTGTACCGAACGGACTGCTGGCTTGTTGCTGGGGGGTAGGGGGGGGGGAGGGAATTCATCAGACACAGTATGCAAGATTGTATAATGTTATTGAGGCAGTGCGGGTGCAGAGTACAACCCACACTGCCGTTCTTGTTTGTATTTTGTTTGAAAAATAAAACATTTATACAATAAAAAAGAAATCATAAAAAAAAAAAAAAAGAGGATTACACAAGTTCCTGAAGGGAAAGCCAATAAACAGAGAGAGATAGACTTGGGAAAGCCAGCGCTTATCCCTGGGAGTGAGATACAAGCAATAGATGAACTATTGGGGATCTGACGGGTATCTGTGACTAGGACTGGTCACTGTCAGAGTCAGAATGCTGGGCTCGATGGACCTTGATCTGACCCAAAATGGCATTTATGTTCTTAAAATAAAAACCTTTTTGGTAAGTGAAATAAAGGTAGCTCATCACTATAACCATACAAGGCAAAAATCACAAAAACAGACTGAATAATCAATTGACAAGCAATACTTCCACTAGAGCTTAAAAAGTATTTACGCGCAAATTTCATGTTAAAATCCCGGAACGCCCATGCTCTGCCCGACCATGCCCCACCCTTTTTTTTAACTTTTCATTTGTGCGTGCAGTGGAAGATACGTGCATATCAGGGCGACTTTTAAAATCTGCTCAGTGCACACTGGCCCAACATAGTCATGCATCTTCTAATTTTGGCTTTTAAAATTCACCTTTTAACTTGTATTAACCCATAGTAAAAAAATCAATGCAGATTGTCCAGTCCTTGTAAAAATTGGTGTCACATTGGCCATCTGATCTTCCGCTACTGTGGCTGTTTGAAATGATAGGGTGCAAATCACCAGAAATAGGTCTGCAGTTTCATTTTTTAATTCCCTCAGAACTCTGGGGTCAGTACCATCTGGTCCCAGTGATCACTTATTCTTTAGTCTGTCAATATGAATTATTATGTCCTCTAGTTTCACAGTGATTTCATGTAGTTGCTCAGAGTCATCACCATCAAATAATTAATTTACTTTTTCTGCTCTTTCTTTGTTCTGCCTGACCACCCCTTTTATCTTTTGGTCATCTAGCAGCCCAACTGACTCCCTCACAAGCTTCTGTTTCAAATGTACTTGAAAACTTGTTTTTACCTCTGTCATAAGTTTCTTTTCAAATTCTCTCTTTAGTCTACTTAATTACTTTTTTACATCTAACTTGACAGTGCTTGTGCTCTTTCTTATTTTCCTCATTTGGTTCCACTTTCCATTTTGTGAATGATGTCGTTTTGGCTTTAATTGCCTCTTTCAACTCACTATTAAACCATGCCAGCAGTCATTTGGATTTCCTTTGACCTTTTTAAATATATGGAATACATTTTGTCTGGGCTTCATGGATTGTAATTTTAAACACAGTCCACACCTCCTGCATGTTTTTATCCTTGTGGATTGATCCTTTCATTTTTTTCTAACAAATTTCCTTATTTTATTATAGTCTCTCATTATTATTGTGTTGCCCTTTTTACTAGACAGGTGGGCAGTAGAATATTTTTGTTAATATACTTTTCCCTTTTACCCTAGGAATGTTTATCCTTAAGGATTCAAGAGTGCAATTTGTTTCCTGCTTGACTCTATGCTATCTTTAACATATAGTGCCATCCCTCCAACAATTTTATCTGCCCTGTCATGTCGCTATAATTGTACCCTGGTATCACAGGGACCCATTGGTTATCCTCCCTCCACCAGGGAGCTGGCCTGGCCAAGGGAGCGGCGGCAGCGTTTCTGTTGTGCCGCGAAGGCACAGACCGCCGGCAAGCCTGCCGCAAGGAGGGCAGCACTGGAGGCGCTCCCCCCATGCCAGAAAGGACCAGAGCCTGTCCCCGGGGGTGACAGAAGGTGAGGAAGGCCGGCCACGGGTACCATGGCCGGCCGACATAACAACTGATGCAACTCCAACATTGCTCTCTGCTTTAATGGTAGGGGGAGGGGGGAAGGAAATTGGACTCAAACAGTAACCAACAAGAGCCCTGACCCTGGTGGTCTGAGTTACTGATAAGTATGGAAAACTGATAACTATGGGAGCTTGCTGGGCAGAGTGGATGGGCCGTAGGGTCCTTTTCTGCCATCACGTCTATGTTTCTATGTTTCATGCCCAACAAAAATTTGGCCATAGGTTCAACCACTGAACGTCCACTAGATTGCACACGCACATACGGGACCTGGAAGAACTTGCTGCTTTGCTGAACAATTGGGGGACACCAAGGACTCGCCCAAACCACATACATGGAGAGGTGCAGTCGATGAGCCATATCGCAAGCTCCTTCCATGAAAGCGCACATCGTGGGGGAACTTAAGCCATCCACTTGGTTGGCCTGAATGTCATCAACTGGCTATCCAACCTCAACACATAACGTTAACTAAACGTTTACCTTTTCTGTCAATGCTTGCCCCGGCCAAACAAAAAATAAAGATGATTAGATTCATTGTTACATCTTTCACCATGAATTTTTCATTGACGTAATAAAGCTGTGTGTCCTTTTGTCCCTGGACAACAGTAGATGGGTGCCTGTATGAGACAGCCCACATGTCATTGCTTAAGCCCAAGTTTTCAGTTTCCCATCATGGTTTAAGTAAGTATTCCATGCATTTCTTTTTTCTAACATGGGTTCTCTTTGATTGCCATTTTAATAATGTCAAACAAATTTAGAGATCTGAGGGAAGGTGCAACCATAATCTTCTGTAGCCTAGTTTGTTTTTTTTTTTAATTAATCTCATTTTAATGGGAGTAAATTTAATTTCCAAGCATACAGCCACCCTTCAGAGTTATTTCATCCATTAGTTTGTCAGACAGTAATTATTACACTCCAGTACCACATTATGAATTCCTTCTTAACTTTTCAAAGGAGAGATATCAGAGTCCAAAGACACAGGACACCTCAATCAAAAGCTTGTTCAAAAGACGCAGCTGTTTTAAATTCTAAATACACTGCTCATGCCATGGATAGATTGGGGTGTTTTCTGATCTGACTGGAGGGTCAGTTTGGGAATGATTTAAATATTATGGTTTATGTGCATTATATTATGTGATTGATGATAGGATGGTATTTTGTTTTATCTAATTGTATGATTGTATTTGTATGCTAATTAAAATGTAACTCAACCTGAGATTCAGTGGATGAGCAAGAAATCAAATCAAAATAAATACAGAAATCAATTAATTAAAAATAAAAAAAAAAGAGCAAAAATTAAGTTTAGGCATGTATGCAGAAAATGATAGGGAAACGCTGCAGGTTGAATAACGCCATCAACCTTTTCCAAAATTACATTTGGCAGTCTAAAAGCAGAAACCCCAATCTCACAAACCAGGCCACTAAAAATGTGCTCTTTCCTGGGAGACCATCCCAGTGGGCTGGCGTCCGCTGCGTGTGTTGCAGTGCAGGAAACGCCTGTTTTGAGTCTCCTGTCCAGTATAATCTGAAAACCTCGCGCAGTAGCAGCACAGGGCGCCTTGTGACGAGCAGCCCAGACCGTTCCCTGCAGCCTGAGTGCCTACAGCTTGCTGAACAATGGAATTGGCAGGATTCCTGCTCAAAACGGTTAAAGATTATTATCAAGCAATAAAACTGCCATCGATTTTCATGAAAAATTATAGTAGAATGTTATTTTTAAAAAAGAGTCCTGTTAACCCTGTAATTGTGGGAGAAGAGCTTACATGTGATATAATCAGGGTCCCTGGTTCCTCGCAGAGCTGCGGCTGCCTTTCTTTAAATTAAACAAATATAAGCTTCATAGATAAAAACATATCGAAGGCCCTTGCGCTCTTTTACTAAATCCGGTCTCTAAATTGGGAAGAGTAGCCTAGAAAGTTAAAGCAACAACTTGAAAACTAGGGGAGCCACAGTTCACGTCCTGCTGACACTCCTTGTGACCTTGGGCGGGCTACTTCACCCTCTGTTGGCCCTAAGGGGGTCATTTACCGAGGACCTCAGCCCTCTTGAGGCCCTCATCCCATCCCGGCCACCTCTTGAAACGGTTAATGTTAAAAAGTGAATGTTTTACAAGCTTAGGAAGACATTTTCAAAGAGGTTACATGCAGAAAATGGGGTCGATTTCCAAAGGGTTACGCGCGTAACCCTTTAAACCCCCCCGCTGCGTGCGCAAGCCCCGGGACGCGTGTATGTCCCGGGGCTTGGAAAAGGGAGTGGGGGCGGTCCGGGGGCGGTCCCGAGTCCTCCGGCTGTGCCGGAGGTTCGGGCGCCAGCAGCTGGTGCCAGAGGCAGGCGTAACTCCGTGGAATAAGGTAGGGGGGGATTTAGGTAGGGCTGGGGGGTGGGTTAGATGGGGGAAGGGAGGGAAAGGTGGCTCCCCTTGGGTTTGGCGCGCGCAAGGTGCACAAGTGTGCACCCCCTTATGCGCGCGCCGACCCTGGATTTTATAACGTGCACGTGGCAGCGCACACACGTTATAAAATCGGGTGTACGTATGTGCGTGCCGGGTAGCGCACACAAATGTACCCCATGTGCGTAGGATTTAAAATCGGCCCCAATGAGTGTATATGCTCATACGGAGCCTGTATTTGCGCACACGCTATTTTATAAGCATCAAACGTATGTGCGTATTTTCCGTTATAGGAGCAATTCTCCACAGGCTAATTATCTAGCGCAATTGATATCAGAGTCGTCTGATGTCTGTTACTTTTGGGTGAGAAGTCTGGGTGAACGAGGAGAAGTTCAGGATGAAGTACTAGGAAGAACTCTGAACTGGAGATGGACTGGGTGAACTGGTGGAGGTATTGGCAAATTGTTAATACCTGCCTCTGCATACAAATCAGAATTTTATCGGCACATGTGATTTTTTTTTTTGGTGTGTAAAATATATACGCATATATTTTATACAATAGGTAGAGAAAGTAAACGCTTTCAGTGCACTGCAAGTATTCAGTTTGCTGCACGGTTTATAAAATAGTAGGATAATCCTCCACGCATCTACTTACGCACATAAATCCAGTAACGCAAATAGGTTTTAAAGTTATCCTCTTAATATCCAGTGCTGGCTCCACCCGTTCCACCCAAACCCTTCCCCTTTGTCAAACCTCCCCATGTCCCCAGGCAGCCTCACTCTCTGACCCCTCCCTGTACCTTTCTGAGACATGCCTGGTGCTCCAAGCTCCGGGCCTGGCATGGCTATTTTCAAAATGGTGCCAGTCAGCCAATGCGCCACCTTTGCCCCATCACATGTTAAGTAAGAATTGCCCTCCAGAGCTGAGACTGTAAGTGGTGATCCCACCTTGCTTATTATAGAACTGGCCGTGCTGGCCGCAAGTGCTTGAGTGTGATTGTTACCTGCTAAAGAGATTATGTTTGGAGATCATAACGTGTGGATTCTACAGCATCTGTCTGTACCCCCTACAACACAATTCTTCTTGAGCTAATGCTAGAGTGAAGATGGGAAAATGCAAGGTCAGATGTCAGAAGGCATCGTTTCCCTCGGACACAAAATGACTGATTTTCAAAGCCATTTACAGGAATAACATGCAGTTTTCTGCATATAAATGGCTGTTCCGGACCCATTTTGCATAAAAGTACGTGCGTAATTCGATTTTACATATACTTTTATACGAATTGGGGATACGCATTTTGCGGGGGGGGGGGGGGGGCTGAGTAACAGAGTGGGAATTTACGTAAATATTTTTGTAGTTTAAAAAAGCCCGCACGTAAATAAACCTGCACAAGTTATGCCCTCGATACAGCAGACGTAAGTTCCTGCAGATGAGTATTTGCACATTCCAGGCCACTTATTCGGAAATTTACAAATCGGACTTCTGCACATCAGTTTACTTTGAAAATCCGGGGTAAAGTCTGCACGTAAAAGGCCTGTGTTATGCCTGTCGGTCGCAGATGGCTGCGACCGTGAGTACTTACAGCTTGTTCTGTTTCCTACCCTCTCTGGGTCTCCTCGCTGCACGGGCCTCTCTGCATCGCCTCGTTCTGCAGGCCTCCTCGCGGAGGCATGGACACCATTACTTCCAGCTCCAATGTCAGGTCCTCCTAGGCACATGCGCGCGTCACAAGTCCCGCCTTTGAAGCCACTTCGGTGGGAACCTCGGGGGCGTCGTCTGTTGATGATGTCATTGGACTCTGGTATTTAAGCTCCTGCTTCGCCCCCAGCAAGCCGACTTGGCAATAAGTTCCGTACGAGTCCTATGCCTGCCTTGTTCCTGAGACGCCGCTCCTGCTTGTATCATGGACCCTGACTGGCACCCGCTCCTCAGGGGTCAGTGTGCACTGTATGGGGACCTGTTCCCTGGCCTACCCCGCTCCTCGGGCTGGCCCTGCGCCTCTCGGGTTCCATCGGGCTTCCTGCTCTACCTCGGCACTCCTTGGGAACTACTGCAGCGACTTGTGAGTTCTCAGCCGGCCTTCCCCACTCCTCGGGGTTGCGCCGTAACCTTCAAAGACTGTTCGCGCCTTCCCGCTCCTCAGGCCGCGCTCACCTACTCCAAGACCACCCTGAGCTTCCCCGCTCCTCGGGGCTTGCTCCTTGTGATTCTACAATTGACAGCTGTCCCGCTCCATGAGCCTGTTTCTCTATTATTCAGCCAGCTACCCTCCGATCTCCAGGTACCTGTCTACATGAGCTACTGGACTTGGGCTCGGGCTCTCCGCCCCGGGGGGGTTCGCCTACACTCTCCCTCTACACCCACTGCGCTGTGGCTCCGCCCCTCGGGCTGCACTATTGGAGAAGATCCTGCTTGGCTGTTCGGGCGCCCATCGTCCCATGATCTGCCTGGCGCACTCTCTCTTCAGCCTCTCCAAGTGCCATCTACAGACTACTACCCTACGGGGGTCATCTCCTGGTCTCTAGGGCTCTCCCATCAACTGTGCACAGAGCTTCCCTACACTCCAACACCTCACCTCCTGACGGTGCAGACTTGTGGGGCTCCTCCCCACAGGCTATATCAACTCGCACCTCGGGTCAAGGGTCCACACACACACTAATCATAACAGCCTGCACAGACTTTAATCTAACGTGCAAACTTATAAAACTACCCTCATAATGGGAAAAATCCCTTAGTACATCCAGCCCGCAGTCTGTGGTCTTGAAACACGAGGGCAATTTTGAAATGCCCATGGGGATCTTGCAAGCTCATTTTCAAAGAGAAACTCCTCATGGGGGTTTCCCTATGAAAATGCAACCAGCGCAAACAAGACTGTTTGTACCCGTGTACCTGCGCCTTCATGAAAGCTGGTGCAAAGGACACACGTGAAGGTATGCATGGAGTTTTCAAAATGAAATCTCTGCATGTGCTACCACTCCTCCAACCTAACTCCTTTTTCGTGCAGATAAAAGCATACGCACTGTGAACTTGTATCCACATATGGTGGGAGGGGGAAGGGCAACAATCAAATTGCTCTTAGCCATGTAGAAGCTTTTGATTATTGCCCTCAGTGTGTCCTACCAACTCCCCTCCTCCCTCTACGCCTCCCATGGAAAGAACCCCTGAAGAGCCTGCCTCAAGAATCCTGGTCCATAAATACTTTTTACGATAGGAAGACAGCGAGGCAGACTGGATGGGTCCTTTTAATCCTTATCTGCCATCATCTGCTACGTTAATTACACAACTGTTATAACTGGCAGATTACATAAGGAATGTGCATACTGAAATACTTACATTAAAAAGTAAAGCAACTTGCAGCATTCATCAGTTTGGGATAAAATATCTTCTCTATGCTGACGATGTCCAGCTTATCATTTTGCTTGGCCAACGGCAGTCTGAAGGGTTAAAGAGCCTAAACTTATGACTGACAGCAATATCTTAATGGTTGCCCAAAAATGAATTGAAATGTAACCCTAGGAAAACAGAGGTTCTTTGGGTTAAGAAGTCAAATGCTAAAGATTTACCAGCTCTGCCAGTCTGGAATGGGTTAGTTTTGTCTCCTAAATCACACCTTTGTGCCTTAGGTGTGATCCTTGACTCCTTCTTAACTATATGGAGGCTCATGTCATCTGGGTTGCTAAAAGGTGCTTTTTTTTTTTTTTTTTACCTTAGACAAGTGCAGCAGCTTTCTCCATTAGTCCAGGCAGACCTAGCTATAATTATTTATTCTTTTATTACAGCAAGCCTAAAGTACTGTAATGCACTCTTGGCAGGATTGCCATTAAAGACTATCCTCCCATTTTAATAAATCCAGAATGCAGCTGCCAGCGTTTTGACCAGAGTTAAACATAGAGAACATATAACCCTGGTTTTAAGAGAGCCGCGTCGTTTATCGATCTGTCTCTGTGCTCGATTTAAGCTCTTACTGCTTGTTTTTAAGGTTTTAACAAGGCAGGGTCCCATCTATCTGAAGTCACGCTTGTCACCTTCTGTACCAACTAGAATGTTAAGACTGTCTCTCTTCCTTGACAGAAGCTAGATTATAAGGGACAGGGGATCGAGCCATCACGAGTGCTGCTCCAAGGCTGCGGAATTCTCTCCCAAAGCAGATTCATTTCTCGGTTGATTATTTAAGTTTCAGATGGCTAATTGAAACATTTTTATTCCAGATTCCTTTTAACTGAGGTATAAATATTATTGCTGTTTACCAGCTGTTTGTTTTTGGTTTTTTTTTATGATTTTATCTCTTTCTTGATGATTACAGGGAATTCCTTTTCTTTCTAATACATTTACGGCTACAACAATGACGCTGTTATTTCTTCTTCTTTACCATTTGATTGTATTTTGTATACTGATTATAGGGAATCTATTGTTTTATTTTCTTGCATCAATGCCTAAATTGATGAAATGAGGAGAATGGTTAGGGAAAACCTGAAAGGAGAGACTGCATCAACATGTGCGGAGGTTTCTCCTCTGGATGAAACCAGCTGTGCGGGCGAAGCCGGGCCTTCTTGGGCCAGGCAGTGATGTGGATTCCTCCTAGAGTGTTTATCTCGTGGATGACTCTTGTGATGTAGTGCTGTAGGGACGGACAGACAGTCTGGACACAGCTGTGGGTGTTCGAATTGAAATGTATTGATTATCAAAGTAAATCAATGTCCGAGAATCAATCAAAATATGTGAGGTTACAGCTGTCCTTCCTGCAAGCGTTCCTCTTTGCCTGGGTATGGGTCCTGTCTCTCAGGTACCTGGGATGGAGCTTATCACTTTCACTCTGAGTGCAAAAACTGTCCCAATGGGCATGGGACTGAAGAAACAGCAAGGAAGGCTGTCTAACAAAGCCGTGAGGGCGACAAAACAGGATTAGCAGCCAGATGTCCAAATGATTTCCTTTATTGGGTGGTAACACGAATATATGAACAATGCCCAACTCTGGCCGAGTTTCGCCCTCTTACAATGGGGCTACATCAGGGGCTACAACATACAATAACACATACTTGTAAATAATAAAAAATAATAAGAAGAACATAACTGAAACACACAATTAGAATGGTAACATGAAAATGTGGTGTAGATATTAATTATGACACAGCATGTGAGTGTGAAAAAGAGAACAACAATTGAATTTTGGTCTTTACCTCTACTTGAGTCGTGTTATGATGAGCTAATGTAATGTTTTTTATGATCTTCTTAAAACAACACATAGATGTTCTATTTTATCCTCTAGTCAATCAGCTTATATACATTCCGTATTTTGTAGCAATTTATTTATCATATGTAGAATTTAAAGCACACTTACCCATCTGCATATAACCTATATTCCTCACTTTATGTACTTATTTTTTCAAACCAGGAGCCGTTTCAAAAGTCATTCATCATAACCCTGCTAATTGTCTTGAATAATGTCAAATCAGCATTGTTTTATTTTGGTTCACATGTTTTACACGTACACATAGTTAAAAAAATTTTTTCACAATATGTATTTAGAGTCAATATGTTTCTGCAATCTTAATTCGCCTATTCACGTAGGAAGTATGTTCTTTTTTAATTTTTCAATCTTTCCAAACAAGATTTCGGCACATTTGCAACCCTTGTGTTGTTTACGAAATAAGAAACTGAGGTACCGCTGTCATTGAGAGTTTAACCAGCCTTTCCAATAGTGAGTATATACTCCTATATTGAGTGCAGCTCTCATTTATTGATACATAACATCAACTTTTTTTTTTAAAAATTCATCTTTCACACAAATTTTCTTGTCAGTGGAAATCACATTAAGATATGGTGTAAATGTAATTTATTTCATTTTATTTATTTTATTTACTTTTCACTACCTGTTATAATTTTATTATTTTTTTAGTGCTCTATTTTTAATATGGTTAATTCTATCATGCCAGCTTTGATGTTTTTTGAAAGGTCTATAAATATTTTTTAGAATTTTTAAGATTCAATATTGTTTTTCAATGAATTTATACATTTAATTTACAGACCTTTTGTTGCACAGTCTTTTTTAAGACTTGGATTGTCATCATAACACGACTCAAGTAGAGGTAAAGACCAAAATTCAATTGTTGTTCTCTTTTTCACACTCACATGCTGTGTCATAATTAATATCTACACCACATTTTCATGTTACCATTCTAATTGTGTGTTTCAGTTATGTTCTTCTTATTATTTTTTATTATTTACAAGTATGTGTTATTGTATGTTGTAGCCCCTGATGTAGCCCCATTGTAAGAGGGCGAAACTCGGCCAGAGTTGGGCATTGTTCATATATTCGTGTTACCACCCAATAAAGGAAATCATTTGGACATCTGGCTGCTAATCCTGTTTTGTCGCCCCAATGGGCATGGGGAAATCCTACTTGTGGGGAATCACCTAAATCCCAGAGGAATCCTACCTGAGTCCAAATGTTCAGTCCCTTGTGCCCAGCCTGTGTGTTCTGAGCCCTTTGGGGGTGGAGATCCTGTTGAGGATGAAAGTGATCCCTCTGAAGGAGAGATCTGATGGTGAACAGGAAACTGCTATGTAGCCTCCCAGTGAGAAGGGGTGGATCAAAACATCTCCTCAACACAAAATGGAAAAGAGTTCTTCCAATCAAAAATCTCACTCTGGGGTGAGGCTGTCACTGATCTTGCTCCATCTCTTGACTTGAAGGGGCTCACAGGTCTTCCGCCACTGTCTGCTGGATCCAGGGGATGACCATCACCAAAAATGGTCCAAGGTTTCACACCAGACAAACTTCATAAAGTTAACCCATAAATCTTAAACAGTCTCTATCAAAAAAAGGAGGCAGCCCCCTCACAGGCAGGGAGTGCACTGCTAAGGATGTCTTCAGAAATTAATTACTGGCAGGCCGATGCAATAAGACGCATGAAAAAATGTGCATTCAAACTGGGCGTCCGTTTTCTTAACATGCACACAGCCACGTTTCCTGGGCACCGGATGCAATATTTAAATGAGCTGCTGCATTAAAAAGGACGCGCCAGGGAAGATTTGTGTGTCCCTAGCGCTCAAATGCGCCGGGCACCCTCAATTGCATGGGGCGCTCAACAGGAGCGTCTGTTTTATCCCGCCTCAATTGATTTCTCCCAATATACATGCACGATATACATACCTGGAACGTGTATATTGTGCATCCAGAAATTTTTTTTTTAGACCAGGTCGTCACATTATTCATTTAATCTTGACTCTGCAAGCAGTAGATCTAAGTATTGCAATGATACTTGGAAGGAGGAACCATACAGAACAGTATTTTTGCATTTCTCAGGAGCCCTTGACTGGTGGAATGATTTAATGCCAGCTCTGGGTCTGGCATTAAATTTACCACATTGAAAAGTGTGTATTGGGTGCCCAGTGATTTACTGCACCAGGGAGTAATAGATAATAGCCTCATCTACATGGAATTTACATGTGATGAGTGCTATCAGCTATGCTGTTATTTGGGCACACCTTTTGGAGGTGCTAATCCCATTAATGTATCGGGTACTAGTCTAGCATGTCCAAAATGTGCGTCCAACCACTTGTTAAGTTGTGCACTAGGCTGGGCACACTTTATTGCATCAGCTCCTGTGTGGTAGGCCTCACTCAAAATCAGGGAAAGACAAAATAGTTCCTCATTGCTTGGATGCTAGTTCAAACTGACCATGGTACTCCTAATCCTAGCCCCCCAAGTGGACCAAGAGACTACCAATCACAGATAACCTCAGGGGAGGTGCTGCATAAGAATGGTATCTCTCTCTCTTTAAGCTGGAAAATTTATGGCAGGAATCTAGGGCCATCTAGTGGCAGACCAGGGTGTCACCACATTGTGTTCAAGGTTTCATTGTTCTATGGTTGGGTTGGGTGGGGAGTGAGGTTTGCTTCATTTTTTTAAATTATTGAGCACATTCATGTTCTATGCCTTAGTAAGTGCTTCTAGGGTTAATTTATGGGGCTTCCCTATGATGGCCAGACACTGGCAGTTTTGTTCTTATCATGCAACATTAGTGTCTGATGATGTCTTCCCTTAAACTTATTTTGCTAAACATTTGAGGGGTCTCCAATCCTATAAAGCAGATGTGAATGCTACAGTCCCTCAAAGCATCTAAAGCCCACATTGCAGGAAACTTTTCTATCAAGAAAGCAGCATGAAAACTTAAAATGTGATTGCGGTGGCCAGGTATGGGTTGCCTCCTATTTATCGCACAGCAGAGGATTATGTATTCTCATTCACAAATCCCTTCCTCTGCAGGTATTAGGCTCCAGGATAGATCCTGAGGGATGATAATCCTTACTTCAGGCTTTGTATTCAGAAGATAGCACTTGTTAATCTCTATGGCCCTAAAGATAATCCCAATTCCCTTTTTTTTTACTGATTTAGCAGACTGCCTGGAAGATTATCCTGGGATACTGCTTATATATATACAAGCTTTCCCCTAGAGCCAAGAACACGAAGAAAAGTAACCTACTTAGATTAATTTTTGCAATGTTAAAACTTGTTTACTTAATTTGTTCAATGTAAAAACTCCTGTTTTATTCTTATTCTGTTCTATGTAAACCGCTAAATGTAGCGACAGTTACTGTTCCTTGTGAACCGGGGTGATATGTATATTATACAGGAACCTCCGGTATATAAATCATTTAAATAAATAAATAAATAAATATTGGGGGGGGGATTAGAATACTTGTGTGTCATCATAAAGATTGTTCAGTTTTGTCACCGCACCGCAAGACTTCTAGATCTTTAGCTACACTGATGAAAATGATTAACCTAAAATAACAAAGAGTGGTATTCTTATCCCTCTTCTAGAGATTTCACTTACTTTTCTCCCAGACATAATACTTACAGTCATATACTGACTACTTTTTGTGCTCAGATATGCTGATGAGCAGGGTTGTGCTTGTGATATCTTTTCTTGCTAGCTCTCTGATCATCACCCGATCTCATTTACTCTGGATTTGGGTGCGTGGTTCTATGACTCTCAAATCTAGAGGCTGAACCTTTCCTTAATGGGTTAACAAGCCTTTCTTGATATGGTCCAGGATGTGATAGCTGATTTTAATTACCACCATAGCCCACTTGACTCTAACCCATCCTTGAGAAGGCACACTCTTAAGGTTGTGCTAAGAGGGAAAATTATTGCCTATGGCAGCCATTTAAGGAGCTCTACTTGAGGGAACAACAGCAGATGGTGAACTTAAATGCATCTACTCTGACAAAATATATACGACGTTGTTGAGCCTGAGGGACCACCTCATGGTTTTAAAGTTTATAAAACTGAGTTCGTATTTCAGCACCCTAAACAACGCCATCATAAATATGGGAATAAGACTTGCTTTACTAGCCCGGCTGGTAAGAAAAAGACAATCTTAAACCTTTCTTCACAAACTTAGATCTTCTACTGATAGGATAGTGATGTGAATCTGATGTGATCTCCGTAAGGAGATAACAATCTGTTGTCAAAGCTAATGTTGTAAGCAGCGATGACTTCTTAGCAGAAGTGGTATTCAGGAGCAAGTCCGGGACGTGGGCCCTAGAGGAGAGAGTACTGGTTCTGGACTGCGACCTGCAAAGAAAAAGAGAAGGCGAGGCCCCCGAGGAGCGGGTACCTCTAGTGAAGTCCGAGGAGACAAAGTAGCTAGGGTTGCGGAGAGCGAATCCCATCCGCAGCGACCAGGAGGCAGCGAACCCTTGCTTGTTAGCGAAAACTGAGACCTTAAATATCTGGAGCTGATGACGTCATCTCAGGGGGACGCCCCTGAGGTTCGCGCCAAGACTGGTATATTAGTCGGACTGCGCACACGTGCCCTTAGGCATCTGGTCAACATGGCGGCTTGCAGCGTCAAGCCGGTCTGGGAACGCCGGAGAAGGATGGCCTGGAGACGCCGCAGCAGCTAGCCTTCCATCAACCCCAAAGGGAGTCGCCAACAAGGTAAGGTGGGCGGAGCAGAAACGTCGGACAGTGACGGACACAACAGTACCCCCCTTCAAAGGGCGGTCTCCTCTTCGGGTACCAGGTTTGAGTTTGAAAGCTGCATGAGATGGCATCGATGAAGCATCACTTATCCACGATAATGGTCTGAGGCTCCCAAGTGTGTACTTCGGGACTGAACCCATCCCATCTTAGAAGGTATTCAAAAATCTTGCCTCTGTTACGAACATCCAATATCTCTTGATTTTGATCTCAAGTCGTCTTCTGCATAGATGACAGGTGGATCTTGAATTTTGAAGACAATTCGCTGAGTATGAGCGGTTTCAGAAGAAACATAGAATGTGTTATGGAAATTTGACCAGGTGGTAGCTTCAGACGGTAGGTGACTATACCCAAACAATGAAGAACTGGGAATGGACCCACGTAGCGAGGAGCAATCCAAAAGGAGAGTAGATGCTTGGTTGACAACCAGACCTTGTATCTTGGCTTGAAGACTGGAGCCTGCGCAAGGAGCGCATAGTAGTACTTCTTAGCATGGTCACTCGCTTAAATGAGCATGTCCTTGATCTGAAACCACAGTCTATGGAATCATCAGCAGTGGTTGAGCTGCTGGGGACGTCACTGAAATTACAGTGGAAGTGGCGATGTTGAGAACGTCCAAAAAACCACTTCAAAGATGACAGTCCAGTACATATAGCTGGATAAAAATTGATGATGTAGCCAGCGGATACGGACTGGGTAGTTACCAAGAGTATCTTCTTCAGGTCTTAATATGTGCTGTGGCTCATCAGGTACATCCTCCGAATGGAAAAGAGCGTAATAGAGATAATCTAAGGTATAGCATCTGTGAATATGATATTGATATTGAGCGCCTTCAAGCCATGGTGAACGTTGAAGGCGTAAGAATATCAGCAGTAATGGAAAGGGTTGCTGGGGACGTCATAGCGTTCTTCAATAGAGGTGGCGGTATTGAGAAACGTCCAAAGTCCACCTCAAGTTGTATTGCAATAGTGGATCTTCTGAATTGGCGAGAGGACTCTTCAGATATTCCACTAGAGTTTGAGGAGTAAAGTTGCCTCCTTTCCCTGAGTCCACCAGGGCAGGAGTCTGAACCGAACCCGGTCCGCAGGTCAAAGAGACTGGGAGAGAATGCGGAGAAGACGCGGTAAGGCCTAAGAACAGTCCTCCTGCAGGACTTAGGCCCATCCGTTTCCCAGACGAATAGAGCATGTAGAGATATCATGACCAGGCTGACCGCAGTATATGCAGAGGCTGCGCTTCTTCCGAAATCTTCTTTCTTTAGAAGTCAAATGTCCACGACCAAGTTGCATCGGTTCATCTTTATCAGCAGCAGAAATTACTGGAACCTTTTGAGGTGCAGATATAGAGCTAGCCCGATTCAACCCAGATAACATCCTAGGCCGGAGTTCCTTCACCTTGGCCCGGAGCCGGTGATCAATCCGAGTAGCCAAGGCTACTAATTCGTCCAGTGAGTCAGGTGTTTCACGAGCAGCCAGCTCATCTTTTAAATGGGTATCCAGGCCTCTGCAAAAGAGAGTCTTGAGTCATTTGGGGTCCCAGCAAAGTTCTGCCGCAAGAGTTTTAAACTCTATGGCAAATTCAGCCAATGATCTGTTGCCTTGCTTCAAATCCACCAAAGCAAAACCAGATACAGAATTTCGAGCAGGGTCATCAAAAATGGATTTAAATAAGTCCATAAATCATTCTATGTCCTGCAAAATAGGGTCCTTGTGCTCCCACAAAGTAGATGCCCAAGACAAGGCCCTACCATCCAAGTAAGAAAGGATGTAGGTAGTCTTGCAGAGAGCAGTAGGAAATAAAGATGGTTGTAAGGTAAAGTGCATGCAGCACTGGTTTAAAAAGCCCAGAGTCTTCTGTATTTCTCCAGAGAAGCAGATTGGAGCCGCCAGTGGTACAGCAGTCTTTAAAGTTACCTCCTGTAACTGACTTTCATGGTTAGAAGCAGTACTTTGAACTTTCTGTGTGTGTAGCTGATGAAAAGCTGAAGTAAGTTTTTCCAAGGCGTCCTGTTGTTCCGCAATGCGCTGAGCCAGGCCTGGTATAGCCTGCAAAGCATTGAGTTGTGCTGGATCCATGTAGTTACCCGAACTCTGGAGTCAAGTCAAACCCTGTAGTCAAGCTGGATCCTTGGGGTTAACCGGAACCTTGGACACAAGCTGGATCCTTGGAGTTAAGCTGGAACCTTGGACACAAGCCGGATCCTTGGAGTTACTTCACCTTGTAGTCAAGCCGGATCCATGGAGTTAGCAATCTGATGTGAATCTGATGTGATCTCCATGAGGAGATAACAATCTATTGTCAAAGCTAATGTTGTAAGCAACGATGACTTCTTAGCAGAAGTGGTATTCAGGAGCAAGTCCGGGACGTGGGCCCTCAAGGAGCAAGTACCGGTTCCGGACTGCAACCTGCAAAGAAAAAGAGAAGGCAAGGCCCCTGAAGTCCGAGGAGGCAGAGTAGCTAGGGTCGCGGAGAGTGAATCCCATCCGCAGCGACCAGGAGGAAGCGAACCCTTGCTAACTCGTCTTGTTAGCAAAAACTGAGACCTTAAATATCTGGAGCTGGTGACATCATCTCGGGGGGACGCCCCTGAGGTTCGCGCCAACACTGGTACATTAGTCGGACCACATGCGCGCGCCCTTAGGCATCTGATCAACATGGCGGCTTGCAGCGTTGAGCCGGTCCGTGAACGCCGGAGGAGGACGGCCTGGAGATGCCACAGCAACTGGCCTTCCATCAACCCCGAAGGGAGTCGCCAATGAGATAAGGTGGGCGGAGCAGAAACGTCGGAAAGCAACGGACACAACAGATAGTCACAGACAATATTAAAATGGGTCTTTAGTAAGGTATTATTATGAGACTCATAACGTGGCTGCCCAAATTCTGACCCTGCTCCCATGGATGTCTTTATGCACTCACTACACCAGGGGTGGACAACTCTGGTTCTCAAGTGCCACAAGCAGGCCAGGTTTTCAGGATATCTACAATGAATATGCATGGGATCAATTTGCATACAATGGAAGCAGTGTATTCAAATTTATTGTGGATATTCTAAAAACCTGGCCTGTTTGCAGTTCTTAAGGACTGGAGTTGGCCACCCCTGTATTACATTTCCCAAAAGTTACTGATGCAATGGTTGAGTGCTTGAAGGTCCCTACCTCTGACTTAGAGATCATAAGAGCAATAGCCAACCTACCGTCAAGCAAGAGTCCAGTCCCAATGGGTATCATATAGAATTTTACAAGAAATGTATGGGTTTCCTCATGTCTTCTTTAAAAGAATTATTTAATAATCTATAGTTAGCTCCCACATATGTAGACGATCTCAACTTGGCCCACATTATATTACTTCATAAGTAATATGGAGATGAAATAGTGGTCAGTTCTTATTGGCTCATATTGTTAATTAATGCTGATATTAGAAATCTGACCACAGTTTTACAATTATGCTTAGAGACTATTATACATCATATCTTGACCAAACAGGATTTATTAAAGACAGACCTATGACACTAGGAGACTTTTTAATATTATTCACCTTAAGTCCCTGAAGATGTCTGGAACTGTACAAGCCCTGGATGCTAATAAGGCCTTTGACAGAGTTCAGTGGCCCCACTTATATAGATTGTTAACTGAATTTGGTTTTCTGGAGAAGTTTAATCATCGGACTCTCACTATATATTCAACTCCTAGAGGGCATATATTGGTGAATGGCTGTTTGACATAAGGTTTTGCAATATCCAGTGGGACATAGCAGAGATGATTTCTGTCCTTCCTTCTCTTTGCCATTGTGATTGAGCCTCTGGCTCAAGCGAAATGTAAGTGGGCTGTAATTAGTGTTATTAAGGTGTCGGGGGTGGAGTATAACATTTCTTTATTTGCCAACAATGTCATGCTCTTTTTATCCAAGCTGGAAAGATCTGCCCAACAGCTGATGCTACTGTTGAAAGAATTTGGCAAGTTTTCTGGGCACCAGCTTTGCTAAATCTGAAATTTTCCCCTTGATCCCCGGCATCAGGATTCCCCATAGGTTATCTGGGTTTAAGTTAGCTTTGGGGGTTTCACATATTTGGGAATTCGTGTCTCCACTAATCTTAGGGACTTTCTAAAGCTTACTTACTCTTCTTTGTTTGTGAATATTCCAAAAGACTTGAAAGATTAGCATGACTTTCCTGTCTCTTGATAGGAAACTTGATCAAGATGTGTATTCTTCCAAAACTTTTGCACTTGTTTCAACGTGTTCCATATTCTGTACTATATCAGATATTTATCTCATTAAATGCTTATTCGGGGAGTTTTATTGGGCAGGGCAAAATGGCTCGTATGAATCTGGCCATGCTGTGCAGACTCAAGTGGCAGGGAGGCATGGGCTCACAGGACTTACAGTGCTGCTATTGGGTTGCTAGGTTGGCATGTGTGCACAAATGGCTTCAACTTTATCCATCTTGCTCCTGGGCTCAGCTTGAGAGAGCACAAATGGAGGGCATTGAACTCATAATGCCTACACCTTGTCCAGCATTTAGGAAAATGTTATGTGGTAATCCTATTCTTGCCCACACAGTCCAAAACTGAAGGAAGGTTTGCAAGCAGCTAGGTCTCATCAATGAGGATTTTTCGCCCACTGGCCCTCTGGCTAAGAATCCAAGGCTCTCCTACTGCTCCTTTTGTCCAGATTTTTAGGACTGGCAAACAAATGGGCTGAAGTATTTTTGGCAGATGTGGAAAGAGAGCAATGTTGCTACATTTAAATAGTTAGTGGACAATTTTCCTATAGATAAAAACCACACTGTATTTATTTACAAAATCCAGATGGTTTTGCAGAAATGGATTGAAGGGGATATGGTTCTTCTCGCACTCCATGTCCATTGAAAAGGTTCCTTAGTGAGCCCAACCTTGCCTGGCAGAACCATTTTTCAGATGAATAATTGTCTCACTGGGACAGATAGAATAATGGCCTTGATCAGGAGTTGGAATGAGGACTTACAAACATCTTTGGAGGAATCGGAATGGGATGAGGTCTGGCAGGCAGCTCATTCTGTATCCATGTAGGAGAGCAGAACTGATGTATTTATAGGTATCCAGTTTTGGGTTGGTTTTTTTTATCTTTTTCTCAAATGGCCTCCCCCTTTGCTGGAGGGAACGTGGCCAGCAGGGTACTTATTTTCATGTATTTTCCATTTGGTGCGAAGTGGAGGCTGAAATCAAGACTATTTATGGCTGTGATCTGCCGCTTACCCCTATGCTGGGACTATTGGGCCTATGGAAGGACATCATAACATCTGAATCTGGGGCTGGGAAAATTTTCATTACTCAATGTTCGTTAGCAGCTAGACATACTATGGCCTTATTTTGGAAAGGGATTCCATGAATGCAACACAGTGGAAAAAAAACAATTGAAAAGCTCAGCTGTTCACTCTGAGGGAAAATGATAGAATATGTTAACTCTGATGCATGCTCCATATGTTTAAAATTAAAAGTTAAAAAAAAAGGTGGAAGGAAGGCCAAATGAGTGCCAGAATGATTAAAAGGTGAGGTGAAAAGGCTGTTCTAGCCAAAAGAACATCTTTCAAGAAATGGAAAAGGGATCCAAGTGAAGAAAACAGGAAACAACATAAGCACAGACAAGTTAGATGCAAAGCATTGATAAGGAAAGCAAAGAGATTTTGAAAAGAAGCTTGCCGTGGAAGTAAAAACTAAACAAAAAAACTTTTTCAGGTACATTTGAAGCAAAAACCTGTGAGGGAGTCAGTTGGACCATTGGATGATTGAGGGGTAAAGGGAGCACTAAGGGAGGACAAAGCAATAGCAGAGAGACTAAATACATTCTTTGCTTTTGTCTTTACTGAGGAAGATGTAAGCCAGACACCCATGCCAGAAGTGATATTTAAAGGTGATGCTTCAGCAGAACAGAATTAAATCTCAGTGAGCCTGGAACATGGGAATGGGCAAATTGACAAACTAAAAAGTAGTAAATCACCTGGACCAGATGGTATACATCCCAGAGTGCTGAAAGAACTGAAAAATGAAATTACAGACTTTTTTTTTTTTGTAATATATGTTTATTGTTGCTCACATCAAAACATTACAATAAATTGCAAAACTTGAAATGCAAATGTAAAAACATGTGATATAACATCTCTACTTTTATACAATAAAGCCAACCTTAGCACATAAGTTTACATAATAAGAAAAGTCTTACTGTCTCACAAGAAATGAGAAGGCTGGTACAATTCAGAGCAAGATTTACCCATAAAATCAGTTACAGTATCTGTAGATTGGAGGGTGGGCATTATAATGTTAGTTTTTAGAAAGGATTCCAGGGGTGATCCATTAAACCAGCGGTTCACAACCTTTTTTTCTATCAGGACACACCTGAGAGATGATGCTCACATGCATGACACACTGAACACATGACCATCATGGGATTAAATATAAGCATATGCTCTGCATCCACAGGAGTCCCCAACTTCCTAACAATGGGGGCAGAGCAGAACTAAGACATTTCCCTGTACAACTCACTGTACAAAAAAGATATTCTGATTCTGGATTCATCTCAATAACAGCATCACAAACTCCCTCTACTACCAGGTACATTGTACAATAATACAAACAAACCCCACTCTGTACTCGTCTATCAAACCTGCCATACCTCAGCAGCACTAACTCCAAGAAATGAAGCAGCAATAGCCCTACCCATGAAAAGGCAACAGTTCACCACCAGTGCAATATAATATTGAGAAAATACAACAAATAAGGCTGATACAAACCTCTAGTAAAGTTCCTCATCTCAGTCACATACACAGAGAACACAGACAGACCTGCCTTCACCAAATATAGAATAAAAGACCACAAATTACAAATGTGCAAACAAAACCTGGAATGGAAACCCCATAACTACCTCCTGCATGCAGTGCAAAACTGGAGACTAGAAACACAAATATATTTCCTCCTACACTAAGCAAAGTTCAAAGAGAGAAGAAATGCATATTCTCAAAACTGACATAGTGTGGCCCTTGTACCCAGTACAAGGGTACCCAGTATGTACCCTTGTACTCCATGTCCCCATCACCCCTCACTTCTCCCAACTACTCAATCATCCCTTCACATGTTCATATCCCTGTCCAACATTCCCAACACCTCCACCCCACATCCTCTTCCCCGTGTTCCTTCTCTCTGTTCAACTCTTTCTGCCCTTCCCTCTCCCCTTCCCTACCCAGAATATCTCTGACCACCTCTTTCTTACCCCTTCCTGCTCAGCATCCCCCACTCCCCGCTCCTCTTTCCCCCAACCCAGCCATCCCACACCTCCGTCTCTCCACTTCCATCTCTCTTCCCTGCCCGGCAGCCTCCAACCCCTCCCTCCTTGTTGAGAACCACTGTGTAAAACTACAGACCAATGAGTCTGACATTAGTGCTGGGAAAATAGTTGAAACTATTATAAAGAACAAAATTACTGAGCATATAGATATTCATGTTTTAAAGGGACAACGCCAACATGGCAATTTTTTTTTTGAAAGTGTGAATAAACATGTGGATAAAGGTGAACCAGTTGATATAGTACATTTGGATTTTCAGAAAGCATTTGACAAAGTTCCCCATGAAAGACTCTTGAGGAAATTAAAAAGTCATGGGATAGGAGGCAATGTTCTACTGTGGAATGAAGGCAATAGCCAAAGCCAGAAGAATGCTGGGCTGCATAGAGAGAGGAATAACCAGCAGGAAAAAGGAGGTGATAATGCCCTTGTACAGGTCCTTGGTGATGCCTCACCTGGAGTACTGAGTTCAGATCTGGAGCCCTTGTCTCAAAAGGGACAGGGACAGGATGAAGGTGGTCCAGAGAAGGGCGACCAAAATGGTGTGGGGTCAGTAGCAGAAAACCTATGGGGAGAGACTGAAGGATATGAAAATGTATACCCTGGAAGAGAGGAGACACAGAGGTGATATGATGCAGACCTTCAGATTCCTGAAAGGTTTTAATGATGAATAAACATCAAACCTTTTCCACTGGAAAGAAATCAGTAGAACTAGGGTTCATGAATTGAAATTCCAGGGAGGATGTCTCAGAACCAATGTCAGAAATTATTTCTTCATGGAGAGGGTGCTGGATGCCCTTCCGGAGGAGGTGGTGAAAACCAAACAGTGAAAGAATTCAAAAGGGTATGGGAGAAATATTGTGGATTCCTAAAGGCCAAAGGATGGAAAATGAAGAAAAGAGTGCATGGAGTAACTTGCTGGTGTGGCGGTTACTACCCTTAACCAATAAGCCTCCATACTGTTGATACAACTCCATCGTTGCTCTCTGCTTCAACGGCAGGGGGAAAAGGGGAATTGGATTCATACAGTGACCAACAAGGGCCCCGATTTTTACAGTCTGGGGAAACAAGTACGAGGATAACTTGCTAATGTGGAACCAATAAGCCTTGATACTGTTGTTGCAGCTCAGACTTTGCTTTCTGCTTTCTCAACAAGGTGTTGCATATAGGGAAAAATAACCCTTGCTGTAGTTACACAATGTTAGGTTCCATATTAGGAGCTACCACCCAGGAAAAAGATCTAGGCATCATAGTGGATAATACTTTAAAATCGTCAGCTCAGTGTGCTGCAGCAGTCAAAAAAGCAAACTGAATGTTAGGAATTATTAGGAAGGGAATGGTTAATAAAACGGAAAATGTCATAATGCCTCTGTATCGCTCCATGGTGAGACCGCACCTGGAATACTGTGTACAATTCTGGTCGCCGCATCTCAAAAAAGATATAGTTGCGATGGAGAAGGTACAGAGAAGGGCAACCAAAATGATAAAGGGCATGGAACAGCTCCCCTATGAGGAAAGGCTGAAGAGGTTAGGGCTGTTCAGCTTGGAGAAGAGACGGCTGAGGGGGGATATGATAGAGGTCTTTTAAGATCATGAGAGGTCTTGAACGAATAGATGTGAATCGGTTATTTACACTTTCGAATAATAAAAGGACTAGGCATTCCATGAAGTTAGCAAGTAGCACATTTAAGACTAAATGGAGAAAATTGTTTTTCACTCAACGCACAATAAAGCTCTGGAATTTGTTGCCAGAGGATGTGGTTAGTGCAGTTAGTGTAGCTGGGTTAAAAAAAGGTTTGGATAAATTCTTGGAGGAGAAGTCCATTAACGGCTATTAATCAAGTTTAGTTAGGGAATAGCCACTGCTATTAATTGCATCAGTAGCATGGGATCTTCTTAGTGTTTGGGTAATTGCCAGGTTCTTGTGGCCTGGTTTGTCCTCTCTTGGAAACAGGATGCTGGCTTGATGGACCCTTGGTCTGACCCAGCATGGCAATTTCTTATGTTTTTATGCAACCAACGAGAGCCATGACTTTTACGGTTTGGGAAACTGATAAGCATGTGGTGTTATGTAAGTGGACCCTTGACCCAGAGTAAAAGTCACCCACCTGAGGAATCTAGGTGCCTTTCGACTCTGGAAGTGGAAGTCCCGGTACTAGAACCCCTCAGTACCCTATGCTGGGCTTCAGCATGAACGGGGTACAGGCCAACGACAACCAGGTACAGCGTCCTGGTTCCAGGCAGGGGTCAGTGTCCAATCCGAAGGTCCGGGTAGGCCGCAGGTAAGGCAAGGTCAAGTCCAATCCGAGGTCCAGGCAGGCAGCAGGCAAGCAAGGTCAAAGTCCAATCCGGGGTCCAGGCAGGCAGCAGGCAAAGCAAAGTCAGAGTCCAATCCGAGGTCCAGGCAGGCAGCAGGCAAGCAAGGTCAAAGTCCAATCCGGGGTCCAGGCAGGCAGCAGGCAAAGCAAAATCAGGCAGGCAGGAGTCAAACAACCAGGGAACCGCAAACAGGAACAAACCACCAGACCTATTGCAAAGGCAATCAGCCCTACACTGCAAGGGATTTAAATATCCCTCCCTGCTGACGTCCTCTTCCAGGGCCGGCCCCTCTTCCGGGTACCAGCCCCTTTAAGGGGCGGGGCCGATCGCGGGCATGACGACGCTGCTCCCCGGATGGTGGCCATCTTGCTGCTGCGGCCCGTGCGCCGCGGACCGTGGGGAAGGGGACCCGAGCTGGCCTGGCTGGAGAAGGTAGGGGAGCCCGGTCGCGTGCAAACGCGATCGGGGTTCACAACAGTACCCCCCCTCTTACGTCCCCTCCTGGACGGACCGGGTTTCTCAGGATGCATCCGATGAAAGTGAAGAAGCAACGATTTATCCAATATATTTGCCGCAGGCTCCCATGAGTTTTCCTCAGGGCCAAAGCCCTCCCAGGCGATCAAGTACTCCCACCGTTGATGGTGGCGCCGAATGTCCAGAATCTCACGTACTTGATAGATGGCATCCTCAGCGGTCCTTTTCTGTCGTCATTTCTATGTTTCTATGAGAACTGGTTAAAAACAGCAAACAGGGCTAAATGGTCAATTTTTGCAATGTAGAAAGTTGTGCAGTGGAGTGTGCCAGAGATCTGTACTGGGACCACTGCTTTTTAACATATTTATAAATTACCTAGAGATGGGAACAATTAGTGAGATGATCAAATTTGCTGATACAAAATTATTTAAAGTTGTTTAATCACAAGAGGATTGTGAAAAATCATAAGAGAATCTTGTGAGATTAGACATTGAAATGGCAGATGAAGTTTACTGTGGTCAAGTGCAAAGTCATGCAGGTAGAGAAGAACAACCCAAATTTTAACTACACTCGAGACGGGCCAATACAGAAAAAAGTGCGGGAGAGCCGGTGAGCGCCCGCTCTCCCGACGTGCGCACAGGCCACTCTCCTGTGCGCACGATTTAGTATCGGCCCACATGCAAATGAGGACCCGCGATAAAAAGAGGCGCTAGGGACACTAGCATGTCCCTAGCGCCTCCTTTTTGACAGGAGTGGCGGCTGTCAGTGGGTTTGACAGCCGACGCTCAATTTGCCGGCGTCGGTTCTCGAGCCCGCTGACAGCCATGGGTTCGGAAAACGGATGCCAGCATAACTGAGCATCTGTGAGTCGCGGGCACATTTAAAAAAATTTTATTTTTTATTTTTAATTTTTAAAAAATTTTGGGGCCTCCGACTTAATATTGCTATGATATTAAGTCGGAGGGTGTACAGAAAAGCAGTTTTTTCTGCTTTTCTCTACACTTCCCCGGTGCCGGCCGAAATTAGCGCCTGCCTTTGGGCAGGCATTAATTTCTGAAAGTAAAATGTGGGCTTCGCTGCACATTTTGCTTTCTGTATCGCACGGGAATAACTAATAGGCCCATCAACATGCATTTGCAAGTTGCGGGCACTATTAGTTTCGGGGGGGGGTTGGCCGTGCATTTTCGACGCACTATTACCCCTTACTGTATAAGGGGTAAAGGTAGCGCGTCGAAAACACGCATCCAAACCCGGGCTAACAGTGCGATCCACCGATGGAGCCTATTATGAGGGTAAAATTGATTTTGGTTCATTCAGCTATAAATATGAGATTTTTGGACGTTTAGGTATTCGGTTTATAGGAAGCAGTTGTAGTCATCCTACATCTCAATGTACAATAAAGTTACTCATTTATGTGTTATCAGTGTTCTTACCCTTTGGTGTATGTTGGTCACACAAAAATCCATATGTACTCGATTAATAGAACATCGCAGCTGCCCTAGCACCAAGAAAACACAGGCTCAAGTGATGCAGCATCACTTGATGCACAATCAGATCACACTGCAGACATCATGAGGTCCATATTCAAACACTAGCCAGATTGCAAAGTTAGCCGGATACACTCATCTGGCTAACTTTGCAGGGATGCTCATGGTGCAGCCGCACTACAGAGAGCTGAATAAGTTTATCTGTTGACTTTATGACAGCTCTACAGCATGACCAGAGTTAGCAGGATATGTTATCCAGCCAACTCTGAATATCAGAGTTAGCCAGATAACTTATCTGACTACCCTAACTCCTCTCAGAAACACCCCCAGAATGCCCCTATGTTATCCAGCTATATCTTAGCTGGATAATGAGATATCCAGCTAAAGCTTAACCAGATATGTGCCCAAAATATTCAAAAGAGTTATCGCAAAAGAACCCAAAAAACCCAGGCAAACTAGTAAACCTTATTCAAAACATAACCAAGGGTAATAAAGGTAACATGGAGTAGTGGACCCTTGCCGAAACAAGGTTGGTGCCACCTATAGGGGAAGGTCCCAATAGGTCCTCGTCATTGGGAGGCAGATACAGGTGATGGAGACCCAACCGAACTTTCACCTATACCAGCCCTCGTTCCCCGCAGGTTGAGCCCTTGAATGCTGGGGCCGGCAGGACTTAGGCGTGGGTCTCAGACAAAGATGATCCTTGAAAGCAAGAGGCAGAGGCAAAGTTAGGTGTTCCAGAGTTCGGGGTTGGTAGCAGGCAGGAGAATCCAGAAATGGGCCAGAGGTCAAGGCAGGCGGCTAACAGAGGAGTCGAAGGGTGAGCAGATGGTCAGGGCAGGCGGCAGACGAAGCAGAATCCAGGGACGAACCAAGTCAAAAACCAGAAGAACCAACCGAGAGGATCAGGAACAGACGAAGCAGGAACAGGAACAGACGAGGCCACCAGGCAGAGCGAGACCTGTTGCTGAGGTATCTACTGCTTGCCAGGGCTGGGTTTAAATAGGCCCCTGGCTGTCACGTCATCACTGAAGGCCACGGCATTTCCTGCTGCTGGCCCTTTAAGAGTGGGGAAGCGGTGCGCGTATGCGCCTAGGAGGCTGGGCACTGACCACGCGTCGGTCGGTGTCCCAGCTGTGCAGCGGGAGCAGGGCTGGAGGCGACCTCCTGGGGACGCCAGCGGGGATTCCCCACCGCAGCTCCAGGGAGCCCCCAGAGGTCCCTGGAGCGGCGGTAGGCAGCGCCGAACCTATTTTAAGGCTCGGCAGGTAACAATAGAGCTATTAATGAGACCATCATAAGTGGGAATCTTTAATCGCTAAAGCTCAGTTTCACCCAACTTGGCTGGACTATCCAGCGAATCAGATTTTCCTTTTATTTTAAATCATAGGTCTCTTAAATGTGTCCACAGAAAGCAAGAAAAAATATTTAATTTGTAGTATATTTTTTTCTTTTTTCATTTACAATCCATAAACATCTAAAAAAAACTTTCAAAAGAGAGGAAAGATTGCTTTTCTTGGCCACAGCGTATGCATATGTTTTCAAAGATTTCTTCTTCTTTTAAACCTAGAGGCTAATTGGAAACATTTATATCATGCCGTAGAATGCCCGCTGCGCTACGTGTTTCGATTCTTCATCAGGGGCAATATATTTCTTGAAAAAAGAAGAAAATAGTTAGAAAATATCAGACTTTTTAATATATCAGTTCTTCAAAAACGATTATGTGCGGGCATTAAATGTTTCACTCTTTCTTCTCTCACAACAAAATGGCGTCTACAAACAAACACCCCAGCTCTTCCATGGTTTATTACAAGGAAGACCAATCAAAAGGGATACTTAAAGAGCCAATCCAAATTCTAGATTTTGAAAACAGCCAATCAAAAAAAGCTTTGTGAATTCAAACCTACAAAGCGAAGCTCAAGTCAAGGTATACCAATCAACAGTTTAATTCGTTCCCAATGGAACAGTTGTATTCAATTTATAAATCCACTGTTGTTCCTTCAAACTCAAATTGGAAGCAACATCTCTTCCTCTTCTTGTACGAATCACTAAATCTATAACTGTCCAATAGAGATCCTCAAAGGTATGGTTGTATTGAAGGCAGTGTCTGGCAATCGGGGCTTCTCCGATATTCCCTTATCCGTATTTTCAATGAACAAGAAGTCCTCCCAGTGTATAATAGTGGACAGCTACATTTAATAAAACAGATCACATTAGGGGTATTGCAATCTGTAGAATGTATGCTTTTGAAAATCTTCTTTGACTGTGGATCTTCCCCATTTGACCTGTCAAAGAATTTGCACAGATGTCCCAGTTCTTACACACAGTATGTCCCAAATATCAGATTGCAGATCTTCATCAACCAATCCAGGTAAATCGGCTGGAATCACCATATTTCTAATATGTTTACCTCTTTTTTTAATGTAATATGGGGAGGTTCAGAAAAAAATTGGATTTGGAGCCATAATTCCCCAGTGTCTCCTTATACTTGATGCTATCAAAGCTGATGTAGTTGAATAAGGTAGGATGCAAGTGAGTTGTGATGACTCCACTCTCTTCCCATACTGAAGTAAAGAATGACGATCTGAAGAGAGAGCTCTTTCTATAAACTGCCTTTATTACAGATGATGGGTATGCCTGTTGAAGAAACCTTTGTGTTAAAATAACAGCCTGTCGCTTGAATTCTTCTATGGATGAGCATATTCGTTTAAAACGAAAAAAATGGCTGACTGGCAAACCTTTTTTGAAGGATACAAGATGGAAAGTTTGAAACTTCAAGTAATTCTTTTTATCTGTATCCTGACGAACTGTAGTTGACAAACCGCCCACTGTGTTCTCAATAGTCAAATCCAGAAAAACAATTCGTTGAAAATCAAAAGACATTGTAAATTTCAAATCATTAACTGAATTCATCCGCTCATAAAAAAAAAATAGTTCATTCTTCTACCGTGGAATTTCAGAGTTAAAAAAAAGCAGAAAGCAGAAATGGAGCAAGAAGCTTGACGGGCCTAACCCTGGGCAGATCTGTGAAGGTAAAAAAAAAAAAAAAAAGTAATAAAAATGATCAGAGGAAGAATATCCTTCTTGGAATAAGGGAAGACATTTAAACATTTTTCTTGGATACCTCTGTAGGAGGTAATTTTGGAACTGTCTGCATTGGATGCTTTTTACCCACAAATGTTAGAAAAAAATGGCAAAGGGAAAGTATTAGGCTTGCTCGTGTGGCTAAAAATCCTAGGCATGCTTTTGAGCGTTCAGAAGTATCGCCTGCAAGTCCACGTCCATCTCACACGCCCTGCTGCACACACTGCTTGTATCTGCAGGTATTTGTTCACTGGATGTACTACCTGCCTTTTTGAAGATGAAATTCACCCAAAGCGGTCTGCAGCATATTAAAAATAGCAGCAAATAAAGTGAGGTCAATTCTAGGGGAACAAGTGGTAAAAAAAAAAAAAAAAAGCCCATTTTTTCCATGGGCAAAGCACTGTTTTCCCTATGGAAGATGGTTCTGCAAATTACCCTGCCCGAGGGCACTTGCAGCTTATGGTATAGCCCCTTAGTTCAATGTACCCCTAAATCAGTCAGGGCGCTGCTGTGCTTTTGCTATTAGAAACCTGTGATAGGACCGTCCTGAAATCATTACCAGAGCAGTAGGCGAAGAATAATTTCAGTGGAAGTCGTTGGGGGAGGGGCGGTTGCATGGCCGTAATCAAAGATACAACTTAAAACTATATGAAATTAAATATCTTTGTGAGTGAGGGGAGCCCAAAACAAAATACCTATCCAAATGATGGATAGTGCTAAATCCGTATTGACTGTGCCAGGGAAAACGCACTCTGATCCATTATTATGAGCATAACGCTAGACTATTACCAGAGGAGAGAAACAAGAAATCGCTCAAGTGCCCTAAGATTGGCCCTGAGATAAGAAAAAAAAAAAAAGAAGAGGACTAGTTCCTTGTTTCAGAGGGGAAAAACCTTATTATTCTGTTCCATTCTTCCAAAAATATATTCCACTTCAGTGCATCTTGGTGGAGATTACAGCCTGTTCCTCCTTCCATCCCCACCCCCTAAAACGATGTTCATCTGAACCCTCTGGGAAAAAAAAATGTAATTGGCACTTTGAAACTTTGCTTGGGAAAAGGTCAGGAAGAGATAAATGGGCAAACTATTAAATCCAAATTTGCCCCCGATGGGAAAAAAAAAAAAAAGAGCCGGCGTTGACAATCCTCCAGCCTTAGTGCAAGCGCTGGAGACGTGAAAAGCTGTGCGATGCTGCCACCTGGTGGAGCTCCAGGGCTAGGCCGGAGCAGAAAACCTTAGGATCGCCTGCCAGAGCCGAAAAGGGCTTTGCTCCTTTTCCAAGCTAGAAATAATCACCTCGCTTAGGAAGTACCGAGGAAGAGTCCTCGTCTCAGTCTACAAGGCTGAATGTTTTATTCTCCGCAAAGGGATCCAAGCCAAAGCATAAAGGCAGCCGTGGGAAGGGGGAGAGGGGGGAAGCACTGACATGGATTTGGGGTTTCTCTCTCGAAATGACAATGGAGGAAATCAAAGTGCACCTTCCGCCATATCTGCCGCGTTTGACACGGTTAATCATGATATTCTAATAACCAGACTGAAAGAGATTGGAATTACTAATGTTACTCTTAAATGGATCAATACACAAAAGGTACCATCTGTAGAAATCAAAATGAGAATTGGCTCAGTCAAAACCGACCTAAAAAAAGCCTGTATAAATAAATATATTTTAAACAAGATGCCGCATCGGCAAGCCTGACAACGTGTTCAACCTTAAGAAGTTGAACCGTTCGGTCTATTCATCATCTGCGGCTCTAAAGCCTGTATGAGATATTGATAAGCGATCTTAGCACGTTTTATATATATTCCGTCCGAAAACAGCTGTAAATGTTATATTTGTAAATCCATGAAACTCAGCTCATAAGCTTGTAACACTGTCCCGACTGTGCAAAGTCCGTCACTGTACCCGACAGCGACTGGTGTTTCGCTGGAAAAATGCAGCTTCATCAGGGGTGAAGAACCTCCCTTCTTATGGATGCCGAGTCTCGCAGCGATTTCTAAGTGTTACAAGCTTATGAGCTGAGTGCTAAGATCGCTTATCAATATCTCATACAATAACAAGAGCCTCAGATGAAGAATACACCGAACGGTTCAACTTCTTAAGGTTGAACACGTTGTCAGGCTTGCCGATGCGGCATCTTGTTTAAAATATATTTATTTATACAGGCTTTTTTTAGGTCGGTTTTGACTGAGCCAATTCTCATTTTGATTTCTACAGATGGTACCTTTTGTGTATTGATTTTGATATTCAGGACCAGTTTAGTGCTCTTTGTTGTTTGATTTGACTCTTAAATGGATAAAATAGTGGATGCCACAAAATAGTCTTTTTCAATTTTTAATCAAGGAGACGTAAAAAATCTTATACACATGCCCGACTCTGGCCGAGTTTCGCCACCAATGGTGGCTGCCTCAGGGGCTACAAACAAACATATATAAATATTTAATAAATCATAAATAATGTTAAAAACATGAAAATTAAAAACATAAATAATCATAAACATATAAATAAATGATTAAAAAAACTTTCACGAACACTTACACGATCTCTCTTCAAAAACATACAAATTGTAAAAACTGTGTAAAAACTAATAATGACAATGGAATGTGAACATCAAAGGATAAAATGAACTGCTTATAAAATGCTAAAATTAACTTGAACTTCATACAAATTACAGCAAAAAGGAAAGTACCTTTTTAGTCACAGAGCAGTATTCAGGTGATGGTCCGGATAAGGTCAAATGTGTACCTACATCTATTTAAAACAAGTAGATCATGGTCAGCTATATGTAAAAACAATAATACTAAATGGGATAATTAACCTCCACTTATATTCATTGCATAAAATCCCCCTTCTATTCTATCTATTTTGTGGCATCCACTATTTTGTCTTTTCCTCACGGCTTCACTGGATCGCCTACCCTGCTGTTTTTTTGGACTCTTAAATGGATGACATCATTTCTCCATCAGAGATCCTTTCAGGTCAAGATAGGAAACTCAACTTCTGATAAACACGATCTAAATACCGGAGTACCCCAAGGCTCTGCATTATCAGCAACTTTACTTAACATCTATCTTTTACCGGCGTGTCATCTTCTAGCTGGGCTTAGTTTGGATTTTTATATTTACCCCGATGATATTCAGTTACTCATTCCCATTGCTGATTCTCTTGAGCAGACATTCCAAGAGACTAACATCTATCTATCAGCCATTAAGCAGTTACTAACGCACATGAAACTTGCCATTAACATGGCAAAAACAGAAATCATATTGCTAGAGCGAAAACCTAAAGCAAACAACAAAAAAGTACTCTCTCTTTCAAATAACATTAAGATAGAGCTAGTCGAAACAGTTAAAGATCTAGGCATTACTACTGACCGCGAGTTAAATTTTAAAAAGCACATTGTTACAAAATTAAGAGACGGATATTATAAACTGCTGGTCCGACGACGATTGAAACCATTACTAGATCATAACGACTTTCGATCTGTATTACAGGCTCTCATACTCACATCCTTAGTTAACTTAGATAATAACCACCGCTATTACTGGCAACGGTAGCATGGAATAGACTTGGGTTTTGGGTACTTGCCAGGTTCTTATGGCCTGGATTGGCCACTGTTGGAAACAGGATGCTGGGCTGGATGGACCCTTGGTCTGACCCAGTATGGCATGTTCTTATGTTCTTATGTTATTAGGTCTGCCACAATCCTCGCTACGACCGCTTCAGGTGTTGCAGAATGCTGCGGCAAGGGTATTAATGAATCACAATAAACGGGAATATATCACCCCAATATTGATTAGCCTTCATTGGTTTCCCATTGTTCAAAGAATCCTATACAAAATTTGCTGCATCATTCATAAGACCATCTATGGACATAATACTGACTGGTTACATTTTTCTATTCGAATGCACACTCCTCATAGATCATTAAGATCCGCCAATAAAGGGCTTCTTTATGTCCCACCAATAAATATTGCACATCTGACCTTAGTCCGAGACAGAGTAATCTGGAACACCTTGCCAGCTGAATTGCGACTTGAACTTGAGTTAAAGAAATTCAAGAAAGGACTGAAAACGTGGCTCTTTGAGCAAGCCTTCATAGATAAGCCACAAGTATAGCTCTAAATTAAGAAGTAATTGCCTAAGATGACGGCACTGTATTTTTAAATTCATTGTTTTAACTGTGCCATATTTTGCACCGTTTTTGATTTTGCACCTGATCGTTTTATTTTAAATGTTTTCTTAAGGTTTTTGTACACCGCTATGATGTGTTTATGAACGACGGTATATAAAATCTTTTACATAAATAAATAAATTCCCACTACATATTTTTTCCTGCTCAGAGGACTTACCTTTCTCTTTAATTGAAATATCTCGTTCCCGTCTGCTCAAGGCAGCCTAATCAAAAGAGTTTTGGAGAAATAGATCTCTAACCTCGCCCAGTCGTCCCTAAGTAGGTTGAGTGTTGCGTCTTTCACATTCAGACATTGGAATTATTGCGATTTTATATTCTTGAGATCGTAACTTGCCCAGAGTGCTACAGCATTAAGCAGAAGATAAATTTAATAACAACAATAATAATAATAACACACAGAGTACTCGATGTAAAAGGCTTGGGTGTGTATATCTTTAATTTCTTCTTCATGTACTTACGCACATAGAGGGATGTAGTATTATATAGTTTTGCTGGGTCCTAGATTTTCCCTTAAGTGAGCACCCCCAATCCCACCCCAAATAACATTGCAAAGAATATTTGGTGCGTTTTACCTGTAGACTTCAATATTAAGACAGTGACTTCTATGTGCAGACATCAGAGCTGCCAAGAATACAGTGGTGTCTCCTGTCACTTGTAACATACATCATTTATAAATAATTACAAATGAAATGTTCATTGGAAGGGGGGTGGGGTGGTGGCATTTTCACTAAGCTGCCTAGTGGCAAGATATACGGGTTCTTTTGTACCTTCATGACTATTGCAAACGTTCAGATGGAATCTGCCTGGCTCGTTTCGCTCTGACAATTTGCTAAAGTTTATGTGGGTACATTTAGTAAAAGGTTGCATCTCCAAAAAAAAAAATGTACAACCGAGCCCAGGATTTGAACTGGGGGCTCCTGGATCTTAGATGGGGAACTTGCGGATGTCTAAACGCATGGCTGGGTAACCCCTGGTGATTCCCATTGAGCTACATGAAGCTGCTGAAGGGTTTCTGCATCTGGCAGCAGCTGGTTTCAAAGGTTCCAACAATCATGTGCAAGTGGTGTCAGATCCCCCTCCTTTTTAACAGAAGAAATAAACCTCTTCACTCCCTCTTCTTCTGCCCTGGATCTCTTCGCTGCCTCCGCCTCTTCCCCGGGAGCTCAGCTCTCCTGAATCATGACAAATCTGCTGGGCTGGACAATGGCAGCGGAGACTGAGCCAGGCCCCGTCCCCTTCCTGATTTCTGTATGGGAGGTGGGTCTGTGAGCGCACCCTGGCTTAGATCCCCCACTCTCACTGAGTGTTGCTGCCACCACTGCCATGGCCAGGACTAGTCCTAGTAACCTGGGATAAATGAGATCCGACCTTCCCAAATATTTCAATGTCCTTGTCATTCATCACCTTATGAGGAGACAGTATTCTATATGTGTGTGTGTGTGTCTTATCAGTATCTCACAGGAGATATTCTGGGAGCTGCGGGGCCATGGTTTACCCCATGAGGCTCCCTTGGGTTCCTCCATCAGAGGGGGGAAGCATTGCTTCGGGGCCAAAGTCTTGAAATAGAGGCCAGCCACGCCACAATTTACAGTTCCAAATGAATAGAAATTATTGGCGGAGAGTGATACGCTGACAGAAAACGCACTTTCTTCAGGCTATTCCAGGACTCCTTCTTGCATTTCCCTTACTGCCCGAGTATCCTTGGATCCAACTGTACGCGTCTCCTTTTCTCCTGCAGTGCTAAGGACTCGTCCTCTTTTTATTTTCTTCCTGTGACTGAAATACCCAACAAGTAATGAATAAAAAAAAGTGTTTCGAAACCAGTGACTCATGACACACTGGTGCGCCATCAGATCTGATCAGGTTAACCATGGAAAAGTCCTCACCGCCAGATGCTCAGGTCCAGAGCTCTGCTCTCAGCACGTTGCAGAAGAAAGAGACGCCAGCGATGACTCCTGAATGTTCAGAGCTCCTGTCTCAGGCCGTGTGCAGTCATGCACGCCTCTCCTTCCCAGCTACAGCCTGCGTGCTGGCATGTGGGAATTAACGGGCAGCGTACAGGGCGCAGATAGCCAGATCCCGCTCTGTGCAGTACACATATTACATCCAGTACATCTTCCATGACTCCCTCCCTCCAGCCTGTCTTAAAATCCAGGCTGAGAGAGATAAGGAGACCATTTACAGGCCGATGCAATACCATGCACTCAGCCCAGTGCAAAGGTAGGCCCGTGTTTTGGATGCCCTAGGCTAACTCCTGATGCGAAAAGGGGATTAGCACATCCAAAATGCGTGTCCAAACACACTTGTAACTAGTAGCGCTCATCACATACAAATGCCATGTAGATAAGGTATTAGCTTTTGCCCCTGATGCAAATAAAAACGTGAGCCCGACACGCACATTTTAACATGCAAGAATTAACGCCAGCCCGGCACTGGCATTAAGTCTTGCCGCCTGTCAAGAGCTCATGAAAAATCAAATTTATCTGTGGTTTCTCCTACACAGGAGGCTGCCAGGAGCTGATCGTGGTGCATCCGTTTCTCTCCCTGACGCGGCTTCATCATCACCACCGCCCACTCCCGGCGCCAAACTAGAGACCAGGGCCGCCCCACTGCTTCCCTGACAGGCGGGCAGGAGAAAGATTGCATCGGCCCAATATCATTCGCCAGGATCTCCTGGGGAAACGACCCCCTGTAGGGGACGGGTAAGCCAGTTGCCTTCCTGGATCGCGCATAGCTCCCCTGGGTGCCCGATTATTTTTAACATGGCAGCTCATTAAAATAGCATTGCGTGCCCAGGAGAGGTGGATGTGCGCACATTGAAAAAAACAGGTGCCCATTTTGGATGCATGTTTTTTTGCGCGCGCCTTATTGCATCGACCTGATACTGAGCACTGGAAATGACTCACTTTGAGATTTGGAATCAGCAGCGGCGGAGAACGTCTGCCAGCCACACGTGGCAGCCAAGTGCCTGCCACGCGCCACACTGCTCTACTCAGATTTCTTTGTTGCAACCATTTATTGATTCGGTCACAACTTTCAGAGAATCGCAACAATAAACGACATAGTTTTAAACTCCTCTAAAACAGAACTGCTTCTCATCTCCTCAGATAACAACTCCATCTCTAATCTTCCAACTATCCCCACCACTACACATGTGAGAGATCTAGGAGTGTTAATTGACAACCGGATGAACCTTAAAGCTTCCATCAACAGAACCACCAAAGACTGTTTCCATAAACTTCAAGTTCTGAAAAGAATTAGACCACTCTTCCACACTCAGGACTTCAGAACCATTCTTCAAGCTATCATTTTCTCTAAGATTGATTACTGTAACTCTATCCTTCTGGGCCTACCTTCCTCCTACACTAAACCCCTTCAGATGTTACAAAACGCTACAGCAAGATTACTGACAAACTCCAGGAGGAAGGACCATATAACTCCAATCCTAAAAGATCTCCATTGGTTGCCTATTCACTTTAGAATCCTCTACAAAGCTCTTTCCATAATACACAAAACTATCCATCAACACACCCCACTCGACATACAAGTCCCATTCCAAATTTATAACTCCTCTAGACCAACTAGAGATGCACTCAGAGGATCCCTCCAAGTACCCCCAGCCAAAACTACTAAACACATCACTCTAAGAGATCGGGCCTTCTCAACAGCCGGCCCCCTTTTATGGAACTCCATCCCACCTGACCTCAGACAAGAACCCAGCCTCCCAACCTTCAGGAAGAGACTTAAGACCTGGCTGTTCAAAAAAGCATTCCCGGACACCGATTAATCCTATTCAGCCAGTTCAACCACTACCCCTTGTAAAAATGTTATTACTAATGTAAAATGTTATTACTAAATATTACTACTAATGTAAATATCTAAAAATGTTATTACTAATGTAAATATCTACATCCTATGTTATCCTCGCCCTTTCTTCTCTTTTCCCAGTTCTAGTACCTTGTTATTTGTAACTGCTTCCTCCTCACTAATAGATTACTCAATTTGTTATTTGTACACCCCTGTTTTATGTAAACCGGCATGATGTGATTGTATCATGAATGCCGGTATATAAAAATTTTAAATAAATAAATAAATAATAGTGGGAGAAAACATTCCCGCCGCACAGATTTCCGTTTGTATTCTGCATGTAGGCTGAGATGGACTCCAGGAATGGGGAGGTCTGCTTGCGGTTAGGAACGGAAAGGATGGGATAGAGAGAGGAGTCCATGTGCGGTGCGGAGCGGAGGCCTGGGAAGGAGCAGGAGCTCATAGGCAGCAAGGAATGGAGAGAGCAGGAGCATCTGTAGGGTGGTGAGCTGGGGCAGGTGGGCGATGCACCCATGTTTAAAGGCAGCCGAGCGTGAAGACGGTGAACAGCAACACAAGGAGAAAGGGAAGACTTCTCTTTCCACAGCAACAGGGTTAAATTGTGGTTGAACCCAAGGAAGTGTTACTTAAAAAAAAGGTTCTGAAGCTATGGGTAGCCCACGAATGCAATCTGGACTTCATCCTCTAATGCCAGAGGATCCACGCGGATGGGAGGGAGGGAAGCGGGATTCATGAGCAATGACCGGAGGAACAAATGCAGCGGCACACGAGTGCTCTCCATGTCCACACTGCCTGCTCTGCAGAGGATGGCGTGCCACACAACATTTTTGTTAATCGAGGTGTGCATCAAGCTTAAAAGGTTGGGAAACACTGGGATAAAAGCACCCAGCATGAGATGACGAATTCCTCTCTTCCTGTTCAACTCGGGGGGGGGGGGGGGGGAAGTATCCTAGGTGTGACCCTTCCTCTTGGGTCTCACAAGTCTCGTTCCACAACCGCACGCTTGGAGCGAACACTGGATAAAGTATTCCCTCCTGACAAAAACGGTGCGCAGTCCAGCACAGCCAGAGCAGAGAGTATGGTCCATCCACTCCCCCCTCTGCCTGCTCTGTCTTCTGGATCTTCTTTCGCTCGCCTCTCCTAGAACATTCTGAGACCCTACTTTTATCCCGTCTCAACCAGCAGGGCACTACTTGTTTAGGACGCTCCTGTATTAATATGTCCCTTTTGGGGTCATATGGTCACATGGAAAGGAACCACTGAGTGGCCCTACTGGGGCCACTGCTACTAAGTCACATTAAAGACTTTGACTTAGGCTGTGCCAGGGTAGAACAGAGGAATATACCATCGCTGCTACTGCACCCACCCGCCCCCAAGTGAGGTTCTGGCAGTGGTTTATTCCCCGCTTTCATTTCAGAGCATGACCCAAAGCGTCTGTGCAGATTTTCTGAGTTAATGTTTGGGAGCAGAAATCTTTATCCCCTGCTCCCAATTTCTTACTTTTGTAGGCCCAAAGCCTTGGTGGGAAGCTTGTTGCATTGCCCGAGAGAGTTGTAGTTAATTCACACTCAATGGCTAGTTAACTATTTTGTGATTATTTTTTGAAAGAAGTTGGGTCCACCATTCCTTTCCACCACTGCTTCAGAAGAGAGGGGTTTTATTTTGATGGCTGAAGGCTGTTTCGAGGTTTTAGGAACTTTCCAGTCACACCTCAGGTCCACGTTCAGAAACATTTAGCCGGATAACTCATGAATATTTAGGAACTTATCTGGCCAAATTCTAGTAGGATAACTTATTATCCATGTAAAATTTGGCCAGTTAAGTTAGGAGCATCCCGAGGGCTTGACCAAGAGGAGCTGAGTTAGCTGGATAAGTTATTCGGCTAAGTTTGGTTGTCCCGCAGACCTGTTCTAAAGTTAGCCAGATAAACTTGTCCGGCTACCTGGATACATTCAATGGTGCGGCCACGCCGCTGAATATATAAGCCACAAAGCAGCTGAATATGGACCTCACCTGTGTACCTCAGATCATAAGACTCAGTTGCCCATCTGGCAAATAGTTGGAGGAGTGTGACCCATGCAGTACCTTATTTGTGTGGAGATAGAAAGAGAAGAGCCAGCAATCCAGTTGTCACCTAGTGTAGACTTCCAGAAAGTACGCAAAGGAGGATGGGGCTCTCTAATCCATCTCGAGGACCCAATGACTATGGCTATGTCTTCTGCCACTCCATAGATGACCAGTTCAATCCTCTTCAGATCTTTGATCATGCCAGTGGGCCCTCTGCGCTAGACTCCATGATTGAGCCAACATGGAAAATGCAAGGAATGGCAGGCTAGGGCAAGTGACTTTAATGAATGGAAGGGCGGGGAGAGAGCTAGAGAATTCTTGACCCTGTGCCTCCTTTTTCCCCCTTGACTGAGTGTGCGTTGATGCTAAAGGAACCTCAAAAAAGAGAAAGTGATAATGGCAACATTAAAAAGCGGGTTTGTACATTATTGGTGTCTGTTGGGAGTGGAGGAATGGGGGGTGGGTATCTGTGAGTGGGGAGGGGGGTGTTCAGTGGGGAAGGCATGGGGAAAGTGTAGGTCAGAATGCTTGCAGATGGTGTATGAAGGTGGGGGTGGGGGTGAGGTATATGGTGATGGGGAGGCATGTCCGGGGTGGTGTAGGTGGTATGGGTTGTTGAAATGGTGTGGGGGTGTGAGTAGTGTGAGGGGGCGCACTTAACCCTTTGCATTCTCCACATTCTACCTCTACCCCTCTCCTCCCCACCTAGGTGGCATTATCGGTGTGAGTGCTGGATGTGTAAGTGGGGGGAAGGGGGCAACCCACCTTCATTTTCCACTCACCCACCCTCCCTCTCATCCCCTGTGTGAGTGAGGAGTGCAAATGCGTGCGTGTACTCTTCCTCCCTCTCCCCCACTGCACTCTCCATTTCCCTTCCTTCCCCATATATGGGTGTGTGTGGGGGGGGGGGGGATGTGTGTTGTGGGGAGGTGAGAGTGAGGGTGTGTGTGTTGAGGAATGGACTCTTTGCACCTTGAAATCTCCAGAGACTGCCCCAATCCCTTGTGTGTGTGGGAGTGAGAGGGTTGTGTGTGTGTTTGTTATGGGGGTAGTAAGAGTGGTATTAGGGGTGAGTTTGGGGGGGGTGTACATGTTGAGGGGCGTAAGCTGGGTGTGTGAGTGTGTGTTCATGCACAGTCTCCCCCTCACACTCTCCACTTTGTCCCTTCACTCCTCCCCCATGTATGGAGGGGGGGTGGGTTGGCAGGACATGGCAGGGGACGGTTGTGTGTATATTTTATGCAGTTGGTGTGAGTGGCTGCTGTCTCTTTTCAGTGAGTGACTAGGAGTTGCTGGGCATGTGGGTTCGTGAGAGGAGGTGTCTAGGGGTGTGGGGGGTTCAGCGAGTGATGGCAGGGTGTGTTGTAGGTGTTGGGGGTTAGGGAGTGAGCAGGATGTGTGTATACGGGAATGACTGGGTGTGGGGGTGGGAGCTTTGCACTTCCCCTTGTGTTCTCCAGTTTCTCTCTTCTTCTCCTCCAGTGTGGGAGTTTACGTGTCATGAAGTTGGAGCAGAGCCTGTTTGTTGGAGAGGGAGTGTGGGTGTGGGTGTAGAATTGGGGGTGTAGTGATGAGTGTGTAGAGGGAAGGTGGAGATTGGGGGTCTGAGGGTGTGTGTGCGTTGGGGTGAGGAGTTGGGGTGGGGGTGAGGAGTTTATGGGAGTGGGGGTGAGGAGTTTATGGGAGTGGGTATGTGGCTGGGAATGGGTGGGAAGAGTAGGAGGAGTGTGGATGGGGACAGTGGGAGTGGTGTGGTGTGGTGTGGAGTGGGGGTGTGTGGCATGGAAGACAACTTGCACTCTACCCTCTCCCTTCTCTTTTTCCCCAGTCCCCCTTCAACCCCCTTCCCCTCCCCTCCCTTGCCCCTACCCAGCCCCTTCCAACCCCCTCACTCATCCACTACTCCACTTCTTTTTTCCCATTCTTCCCACTCCCCCCACTCACTCTCTCACTGATCTCCTTCTCCAGCCTCCATCACTTTTTCTCTGCTCCTCTCCTCCAGTCCTCCTCACTCTCCCACCCCTCCCACCTTAGGCTCCAAGCTCATCTTCATGCAGCGGGTGGGATCTGGGAATCCCTACAGGCCCTCTGCTCTCTCCCACCGCTTCTCTTTCTCTCCTGTGATGGTGAGGCCTGGGAACCCCCACCAGCCCTTCTGCTCTCTCCCACTGCTTCTCTTTCTCTCCTGCGATGGTGGGACCTGGGAACCCCCACCAGCCCTTCTGCTGCCTCCCACTGCTTCTCTTTCTCTCCTGTGATGGTGGGACCTGGGAACCCCCACCAGCCCCTCTGCTCTCTCCCACCACTTCTCTTTCTCTCCTGTGATGGTGAGGCCTGGGAACCCCCACCAGCCCTTCTGCTCTCTCCCACTGCTTCTCTTTCTCTCCTGTGATGGTGAGGCCTGGGAACCCCCACCAGCCCTTCTGCTCTCTCCCACCGCTTCTCTTTCTCTCCTGCGATGGTGGGACCTGGGAACCCCCACCAGCCCTTCTGCTGCCTCCCACTGCTTCTCTTTCTCTCCTGTGATGGTGGGACCTGGGAACCCCCACCAGCCCCTCTGCTCTCTCCCACCACTTCTCTTTCTCTCCTGTGAGGGTGGGACCTGGGAACCTTCACCAGCCCTTCTGCTCTCTCCCACTGCTTCTCTTTCTCTCCTGCGATGGTGGGACCTGGGAACCCCCACCAGCCCTTCTGCTGTCTCCCACCGCTTCTCTTTCTCTCCTGTGATGGTGAGGCCTGGGAACCCCCACCCGCACTTCTGCTCTCTCCCACCGCTTCTCTTTCTCTCCTGTGATGGTGAGGCCTGGGAACCCCCACCAGCCCCTCTGCTCTCTCCCACCGCTTCTCTTTCTCTCCTGTGAGGGTGGGACCTGGGAACCTTCACCAGCCCTTCTGCTCTCTCCCACCAGCCCCTCTGCTGTCTCCCACCGCTTCTCTTTCTCTCCTGTGATGGTGAGGCCTGGGAACCCCCACCCGCACTTCTGCTCTCTCCCACCGCTTCTCTTCCTCTCCTGCGAGGGTGGGACCTGGGAACCCCCACCGGCTTTTCTGCTCTTAGTGTTTCCATTTGGTTTGGGTTTTTTTTTTTGCTCGTGCTGCTGTGGCCTGGGAAATCCCCATCAGCCCTTCTACTGCCTCCCATTGCTGCTCTTTCTGTCCTCCCTACTTCCTCTACAAAAGACAAAACAGAAATCATTTCCACATTCCTACTGAGCAATGTTAGAAATATTCATGTATGACTTGTTACCTATCAGGCCATCTTGTTTCTATGCTTTTGACAGATTTTTGTCCTTTGATTGCAGGTGGTGATGGCGGGGGGGGGGGGGGGGGGAAGGGAATAGTTATGTTATCAAGGAAAGGATTGAACTTTAAAGCTAACTGGCCACAGATTCCCACTTTGAAGCATCCTAGGGCATCAGTTTCATTTATTTTATTTTATTTTATTTATTTAAGGTTTTTATATACCGGCATTCATGAAAAAAATTCACATCATGCTGGTTTACAATAAAACAGTGGTGCATAAAAAGAAAAAGCAAACATGAACTGTAGTGCAGAAGAAAGCAGTTACAAAAAACAGGGATGCTTAAACTGGGAGCGGAAGGAAAAGAGAAAAGGTTGAAAGCATTTGAAATATTTACAACGAACAGTTAATTGAGCTGGTTGTGTTATAGAACTTGAAATTGAGGGACATTAGCTGGAGTCCGGGAAAGCTTGTTTAAAGAGCCAAGTCTTAAGTCTCTTCCTGAAGGTTGGGAGACAGGGTTCCTGTCTTAGGTCGGGGGGATGGAATTCCATAATGGGGGGCCGGCTGTAGAGAGGGCCCGATCCCTCAAAGTAATGTGTCTAGTGGCTTTGGTTGGAGGAACCTGGAGTGATCCTCTGTATGCGTCTCTGGTAGGTCTTGAAGAATTGTGTAAGAGGAGAGGTATTTGCAGGTCGATAGAAGTATGTTGATGAATGATTTTGTAGATAACGGAGATAGATTTGTATAGAATTCTGAACTGCACTGGCAGCCAATGAAGGCTTTTTAGGATAGGGGAGATGTGATCTCTTCTTCTGGTGTTTGTTAATATTTGTGCTGCCGCATTTTGTACCATCTGAAGCGGTTTGGTATAGGAGGAAGGGAGACCTAGTAGGATAGAATTGCAATAGTCTAACTTTGAGAAAACTATTGCCTGAAGGATTGTTCTAAATAAGGTAGCTGCCATCTAAATAAGGTAGCTGCCATCACGGCACAATTCTCGCACCACAACCTCAATTCCTGTCTTCCCAATGTCAACTCTCCAGTCTCCCTCTCAACGTTTGAGTCCTCATCCTCCCTAGAGGTAGAGAACATACTACAGAAAATGAAACCATCAACACATCCTTCTGAAACTATCCCCTCTAAAATTCTACTATCTATACACAATGTGATTGCCAAGCCCCTTTCAAGTGTTCTCAACTGTTCCCTAGAGCATGGCATTGTCCCGAACTTTCTGAAACAAGCAATAGTGAAACCCCTTCTCAAAAAATCAAACCTTGACCCCACTACCCTTTCTAATTACAGACCAGTGTCCAACCTACCCCTCCTAGCTAAAGTACTTGAAAAGCTAGTGAACTCACGACTATCCGATCACCTCGAACAGAACAACATCCTCCCTCCCACTCAATATGGTTTCAGGAAGCACTTAAGTACCGAAACATTGCTCCTCTCCCTACACGACACTCTTATCAAAAGAACCGACTCTGGATCCTCCTATCTCATCGCCTTACTTGACATCTCGGCTGCGTTCGACACAGTCAACCACGATGTCCTACTCAACATACTCAGAAATATTGGAATCACTGGCAAGGCCATTGATTGGATTCAATCTTATCTCCAAAATCGCACTTTCACTGTCATAATGGACAACAGTGAATCCGATCCCATCAGTCTTCCACAAGGTGTACCCCAAGGTTCCTCACTCTCCTCCACGCTATTTAATATATACATGCTTCCCCTTACCACGCTACTCTCTAACCTGCACATCAAGCATTTTATCTATGCCGACGATGTTCAGCTCATTTTCCCTTTCTCTGACAATATCCAAACTGCTTTACTCAGCTGGGAAGCCTGTCTTTCCTCTATCAACCAACTCCTAAAGGACATGCACCTAGCCTTAAATTCCAACAAGACTGAGCTGCTAATCATATCTAATAGGCAACCGCTCCCAGACATCCCTCTTGCTTATTCAACTAATAATTTCCCATCACATACTCGCAACTTAGGAGTTATCATTGATAATCACCTGTCATTTAAACCATTCATCAAATCCATTATTAAAGAGTGCTATTTTAAACTCCAAACAATAAAGAAACTCAGACCCCTACTACACTTCAATGATTTCCGTACTGTCCTACAAGCTATTATTTTATCCAAGATTGACTATTGTAATGCTCTCTTACTTGGCATTCCTGCAACACATACTAAGCCACTTCAACTCCTACAAAATGCCGCTGCACGGATACTGGCAAACACAAAGAAAAGAGATCACATCACCCCCACACTTATTGAATTGCACTGGCTCCCTATACAGTCACGAATTCTTTACAAATCACTATCTATCATACACAAGAGTCTAGTAAATTCCAACCTCAACTGGCTTAATCCCCCCCTCTTACCTCGCACCTCCAAGAGACCTACCCGCCCAGCCCTCCAAGGCGCACTCCAGGCCCAATCTATCAAACCTTTTAAACTCTCCTCTACTATTAACAGAGCCTTTTCCCTTGCCGGTCCCACCTTATGGAACTCACTGCCCCATGATATTCGCATAGAAACATATACCCCCACCTTCAAAAAGAAACTTTAAACCTGGCTGTTTCAGCAAGCCTACTCCAGCTCACCCCCTATTACATAAAACCCCATTATGAATGCTACTCTGATATCTGGGTATGATCGTCTTATGTCTGATGATGTTGCACGGTGCACTATTATGTATATAGTTATAGTTATAGTTCTATTTCATAGCATCGTCCCATTGATGCTTGTTAGAGGTAAGGGCTCCCCCCGAAAGTTTTTTATATCACCCTTAGTTCACCATGTTTTCTGTTATATGTAAGGGCACCGCCCAAAAGTTTTTTGTTCAGTGTGAACCGATACGATGTGCCAACGGATATCGGTATATAAGAGATGTTAAATAAATAAATAATAAATAAATAAATAAATAAAGTCCTGCAAGTGAAAGAGAGGTCTTATCCTTTTCAAGACTTGGAGTTTGTAAAAACAGTCTTTGGTAGTTTTGTTGATAGAAGCTTTCAAATTCATCCGATTGTCAATTAAAACTCCTAGGTCTCTCAATTGCGTGGATTGTGGGTTGCCAGGGTGAGTAGAAGTGATGTTACTGTTCTCGGGAGAGATGAGCAGGAATTCGGTTTTGGAGGAATTTAATACTAAGTTTAGACTATTGAGGAGGTGTTTGATTTGTTGGTGGCAGTTTTCCCAGTGATCTAGTGTTTTCGAGTAGGTGTCTTTAACGGGGATCAATATCTGAATGTCGTCCGCATATAGAAAATGTTTTAGATTGAGGCTGGAGAGGAGCTGGCATAGCGGTAAGAGATAGATGTTAAAGAGCGTAGGGGACAGAGGAACCCTGTGGGACTCCTACGGTTGAGTTGTATCGTGATGATTCTTTGTTTTGGATTTTAACCTTGTAGCCTCTGTTGTTGAGAAAAGTTTTGAACCAATTAAGTGCGGCGCCTGTAATTCCTATGGCAGCCAACTGATTTATGAGGATGGAGTGATTGACAGTGTCAAATGCTGCCGAGAGGTCCAATAGAATCAATAAAAATGATTGGCCTTTGTTGAGGCCCATGATGAGGTAGTCTGTCAGGGAAATGAGGAGTGATTCTGTGCTAAAGGCTTTGCGGAACCCGTGTTGGGAGGGGAACAGGAGATTGTTATCTTCTAAGTAGTCTGAAAGTTGAGTGTTCACTAATTTTTCCATGACCTTTGCTATGAAGGGCAGGTTGGCGATCGGGCGGAAGTTATTTGGGTCTTTAGGATCCAGATTGGGGTTTTTTAGGAGTGGTTTGAGAGAAGCCAATTTAAGGTCATCTGGGTAGAAAGTTACCCGGAGAAACTTATCGGCTAACATGCCAGATATTCAGCACTGCCTATGAGCAAGCTAGCTGCTTTCATGCAATCCTAGGGTTATCTGGAGAGGGTGCTGGACACATGGATTGCCCCACCGGAGGAAGTGGTGAGGACCAGGACGATAAAGGATCTCAAACGGGCATGGGATAAGCACTGCGGATCCCTTAAGGAGAGAGAAACAAAACAAGGAAAGTGGCACGCTAGAGACCAGATCCTTCATGCTGTTAAAGAAAATCAGACATAAATAACTACAAATCTCTGTGAATCAAAGAGAATGTGAGCTTGCTGGGCAGACTGAACGGGCCGTCGTGTCCTTTTCTGCCGTCATTTCTGTTTCTATTAGCCAGATAATGCCAGATAACATTTAGCTGGATAACTCAGCTCCACCCCCAGATTGCCTCTGGGCCACCTCCATGTACAAGTTTATCAAATTCAGCTGAAACAATTAAAAAAAAAATGTAGGTTGTCTTATTGCACCCTTGTAATTAAAGCTTATTGGGTTTTTTTGGATGCTTCCTGTTAGTCTGAAATTTAGATTATCAGTGTGCAATGTTTGCACTCCCTATCTGATATAGAAATAAGTTGCTTCTAATTGATGTCTGTGTGTGTGTGTCTGTGTGTGTGTGTGTGTGTGTGTGTGTGTGTGTGTATGTATGTGTGTGTGTGTGTGTATGTGTGTGTGTGTGTGTGGTATGTGTGTGTGTGTGTGTGTGTGTATATGTGTGTGTGTGTGGTATGTGTGTGTGTATGCGTGTGTGTGTGTGTGTGTATATATATATATGTAGAAAAATGTAGCAACGTGACACCTTAGAGACAATATGAGAATAAGCACCACAACGTGTACAGAAATGCAATATCAGAAAGCCGGGAAACACTAGTGCTACATCTGAAGCCGCCCGGTCTGATCAATCATTTACCGTCTAATCGTTTCTAGATGGTTCTTTGGGTGTGCTCTCATCGGCCAATGTTTTGGCGAAGAGCTGAGTTGGGGAGGATGAGCGTAATGAAGTCACTTCACTCAGGTCCAGGCTCAACGAGGACCCCAGGTCACGCACAACATGAAGCAAAATGCCCCTGAACATAGACTTTGATTTCAAGTGCTAACTTGCGTGCAACAAATTTTCAGGAAAATCTACCGCTCGATTACTTGACAAAATCCAAAAGCATGGGCATAAAATAAAAGCCCCTTCCGACTCCGCCTTATGCATACTCACGAATGCATACGTTTACCCGCATACCAGGCGGGCAATTTTATAAGAAGCCATTTCAGAGAGTAGAGCACTGTTTTACCCACATAAATGTCTCTGAAAATGACCCTTCCCAGGCTTTATTGCATTTAGTGAATAGTTTGTTATACGCGCTACAAAGAGAAAGACACAGGTTAAAAAGCATGCGCTAACCCCAGCTTATAACACTTGTCACTAAATAGGCCTTTGATCTCCAAAGAGACCACAATTTTTGTACAATCACTTTTTTTCCAAAAGGGGTGACAGATAATCCTAAAAAAAAATGTTAAACCATGCCGTTGAAAGTAACAGCCTCTAAGTGCAACACCCAAGGATTTTGCTTTCTTTTAATTGCAGGTTCTCTTGCTTTCTCATTATACGCCGTTCTCTCATTTATCCCCTCAGGATGCCTTGGAAGATTGGAGCTTTTGAGCTCTCCTCCTCTGGAGAGTTCATTGTCTGATTCTCTTTATCCTTTTATTATTATACAACTGATTGCAGTTTTATTTCTTTTCTACCATAATTTGGCAGCTTTAGAAATTAAGCTAAGAGGCGAAAACCACCCCTTTAATTAAAAGATACAATAAATCTATATTTTACACAGAAGCATCCGCAAGAGTTTTGGAGGGGGGCCAATGCATTTAAGGAGAATTGCCTTCCTCTGGGCTTTCAAAAGAGTTGGTTTAGGTCTTAGGCGGGCTGCAGCTCCAAATATCCATGATAGCATTGCTGATTTGAAATTCCTTACACTGAAAGGGGATTTAAAATGCTTATGAACTAAGCAGGCAGTCAGGTGTGGAATTAAAGACCTGATGTCCATTGCTTTTTCGCTCTGACATATTGGAAGAATATTCCTTGCACTATAGACTATAATCATTTTTTTTAGACTAGTTCCTTATATCCAAACAGTATTATCAAGTGCATTGGAAATATAGGTTTAACCAACCTTTGGTTCCTTTGTGGGTCTGTTTGCTTGCTGGATTCTTTGGTAGATTGTGGTACCTTTTCTTGAACTAGTTTGTTTTCCAAAGATGATGTACCAAGCTTTCCATTCTTCAGGTATGACTGCAATGCTGAAGGAAGCATATAAAACTGAAAACGGCAGTGGAGAGCAAAAAATCATGCTGGAGGTACCAGCTAGTGATTGGATTTTCAGACGCATGTTTGCTGGAGATGCTGGGCAATGGCTATCCAATAAGAGACAGATTTGGCCTGGCCGACTCCAAGATCCTGTATTGGTAGAGTACAACTAGATCAATGCGGTGGGGCAGAGGCAAAGGGCAGAGACTGGGAGCCACCTAAATCCTCAAAGCTCTGCAGGCTCCAGTGCTGTGAGAAGCCATCTGAGCAAATGTTTTGGTTTGTTTCATACATAGAAGAGCCCAGAATTTTGTATTGCATTGGTATATGACTAAAACAATGGTTTATTAATATAAAAGGGCCTATGGGCTCTCTACCAGGTATTTAGCTCCTCCCAATGGAGGACATATTGAAGATGGCAAAGTACAGTGAGTAGGATGAACCATTTGTTAACGCTTCCCCCTGCAGGAAGAGCCTTAATGGATCAATCCTTGGTTTCAGATAGTGACCCAAGGGAAGATTCTGGAGAGATAGTAGTGGACCTTGGAAAGAGAGGAATGCAATCTCCTGTCTCTTTGCCTGCAGTGGTTTGCAGATGGTGCCACCCTGTGGTGGTGCACTTGGCAATTCTCACTGCGCTGATTGTCCTTGTGGTAACATGTTAGATGGACAATTTCCCCCAAGTTGAGGGAGTTAGCCTCCTCATTCCTGGCTCAAAGTTCCATTCCGAACGAGACTTCATGAAGGAACAAGGAGTTACAAAAGAAGTGCGGAAGGATTTGGAGAGTACAAGGAAAACACTGTCAGCTAGTCCAGCTGATACATCAGGGTACCAAGTGGTGCCACTCTGTGGGAGAGGTGAAAGGTGTAAGCTACTTGGTCAGAGGAATCAGAGGACAGAGAAGCACAGACCAAATATGGAAACGAGGTACAGCAGAGCGTCCCTATAGAGAGGGACCTGATCACCTACTTCAGAGATCACAGAAGGGGTGCAGAAAAGTATCGGAAATCCAATCTTCTAACAAAACACTGTATTATAGATGCCACATCTAGAGAAATAATGTACAAGATGCCAAATAATTTATGCTGAAGAAGTTTCATAGTGAAACAAATTTACTGCCTGATTCATTAAGGCTTTTCTCCCATTCTGCGACTATGGGGAAAAAATCTTGATGAATCAGGCCGTTATTTTGGAACACCTTAACTGCATGGAGATTCTTTACTGGAAGTCAGAAACTGAGTCTAACTACGAGCCCTAAAGGACAATCCTCCCCTCCCATCAGAGAGCCCTTCCGTGGCTGAAAGAGTGAGTCAAGACTCAGCCTGGTATCAAGTGAAACCCCTTATCCAGAAGCATGACCAGGAGGAATTTTTTTGTTTAAAGTCTGTTTATTAAAGAAAGGACATGTAGCAAAGATCAAACTGCACGGCATGCATTTGTTTCTGATACATAACCTTACGTAAAGAGTACAGAAACCAACATGATCCTTGCTCCCCACCTTCCCTTCAGTCAATCAAATCCACACCTTCCCTCAATCCCCATATATCAAGGCAATAACAAAACATGCATGGGTGGTCAAAGAAAGCAAAGAGCAACAGAACACAATCCAAAATTCAAAACTCATTAAAAACCGTACTTCTAGCTTTATGCGGTAGTGATGACACATATGGCATCCATATATCTAACACCTTCTTCCTCTCACCCAGATAACTGCTCCATAAGAAGGAAACTATGTATACTGGTCCTCCATTGTACTTTAGAGTGAGGAGCCACCTGTCTCCAGTGTCAAAGGATGGCAATTTTTGGCTAAAAGGAAGACCTTATTTATCCCCAACTTCTAAAGTTTATTGGCCGATGTTGAAGAAGAGAAATTTCCAAATAAAGCAAGTATAGCTGGGAAGGAATCTTCAGAGACTGGACTTTTTCCATATAAGAAAACATTTGATGACAGAAACTCTGAATTTCTGAGCCAAGCCAAAATGAGTGACTTAATGTACCTTACCTCTCCCCAATTGACCCAGACCCCTCTCATCCAGTCGATTTTATCCTAAAGAGATTTATGAAGACTTGCATCTCATCAGGAGCAGAAGTAAACATACATGGCCAGCAGCCCACCGCGTGCTGCCGCGGCCAGTTTTAAAATACGGCTTTTCATGCGTAACTGTTGGCTCCGCCCTGGAATGCCCATGCCCTTTCACGCCTTTTTTTTTTTTTGCTCGAGCACGCGCATATACAGTTGTAATTACCAACTTTTAAAATATGCGTTGCTCACACGCGGCCCAGATACTCACATATATGGGCTTTTTAGCATGAACAAGGCTTTAAAATTTGCCCCAAGTCTCTAGCAGAATAATAATTAATATGTAAAAGCCAATCCCCAACATACCTTAGATTCGCTACTTGGTTATAAATGTTGATGTCTGGAAATCCCAACCTGCCTTTATTCCAGGGCTTCATTAATTGAACCAGAGATATGCGGAGTGTCTTCCCCTTCCATAAAAAGTAACATACTTCCTTATATAATATTTTGTAATCTAGATTATTAAGGAAAAGTGTAAGGACTCACAAAATATATAGCCATTTAGGAAGAATTGTCATTTTAAACAAATGTATCTTACCAAGGAGAGAGAGATATGCAAGCGAGACACTGCCTTAAACATTTTTGGGGTAGCTTCCTGCAATTAAGTTACATTTAATGTATGACGTTGAGAAATTTCCCCTGGTAACCAAATACCCAAATATTTCAATCTAACTGGAGCCACCTGAGGGGGAGTCCTTATTCCCAGCTGCTGTTACACCATTCTCCCACTTATAAGGCCTCAGATTTATCTAGATTCAATTCCAGCCCCACTAAAGCTCCATACTCAGATAAGACTCGGAGACTCACATGGATCAGTTACAGTTACATGAATGAACAGATTGTCTGTAAAAGCAGCCAATTTAAATTGAAGAGATCCTACAGAAATTACGAGGTCCATATACAGATACAGTCTGGCTAGTAAAGTTAGTCAAATAGACATCTGTCTAACTTTGGGGGTATATTCAACAGTGAAACTGCACTATTTAATATAGCTGGCTAACTTTAGGTCAGCTCTTTGGCTCGACCACATTTAGCCGGCTAAGTCATCCGGCTACCTCTGAATATTGGAATTAGCCGGTTAACTTAACCGGCTAACTCAATTCCTCCCAGTTACGCCCTGGAACATCCCTAACTAACTGGGTCATTTATCAAAATTGCATTAGGGCCCTAACACGCATTAAATGGGATCTAACACGCATTGCGCGCACAATAAACATCTCAGCGCAAGCTAGCATAAAAATTTTAATTTTATTATGCAAGTGGGGGGAGCTAATGAAAATTAAGGTGTCCTACTGCATTCTGTGACAGATTAGCACACACTAATGTTGGATTTAACGTCAGAAATAACTGCACCTTTTTTTGTGGTAGAAGGGAAAGAAAGTATTTATTGTGTGACTGTGGCCGTTATCACGGAACGAGGCTATTGTCACTCGCGATAAAATGAAGCCTTCCATCAGATACATCTACCACGGCCTCCTGGGCCAGTAAAAACACCTTTTCTTACCTAGTCTGCATCCTTAAACCTATTATGTTTGTGGCAGGTTTACTTATTGGGAGATACTGGCAGCTTCAGGAAGCTCAACACGGACAACAACAAGAGCGACAACAACAACCTCAAGAACAGGCAAGGGACATTCCATCCCCCTCCTAGAGAAGTCCCTGCACTGGAGTCTGAACCACTGGCCTCGCAGGGAGAGGGTTGTGGCCCACAGCAGCGCTTTGCACACAGGCAGCTACAGCGCAGGAGATACAGGGAGCTCATCTTCCCTTCACAAGCCTCATTGTTGGGCAAGCCAACATTGTGGTTAGCAGGAATCACCTCAGCTCTTGGGCTATCCTGGAATTATATGAAGAAATCCGAGGGGGTTTGGATCCGGTCGCAGAAAAGTTCCACGCTATTCCGGGGCTCACCAAACTCTTGGCCACCCTGCATTTCCTAGCATTCAGCTCCTTCCAGACGACAGTAAGGGTCTTTGGGGAAATTTATTTATTTATTTATTTATTTTGTTTTATATACCGGCAACCGTTTGCACATCGTGCCGGTTTACAGATAACTTACAACCAAGGATATATAGGCAAAGCCTTTACATGGAACATTGTGTAACATAAACGAAGTAACATAGTAAATAATTAAAAGGTAATATACAATAAATAAGTAAATAAGGAGGGGGAGGGGTGGGGGTATACGAGACAAAGGAGAAAGGGGGGGGGAATGGTGAGTGGATACATAAGGAGAAGTTATGTACAGGGGTACAAGGAACAATTGATGTGTACACAGGTTATATACAGGGGTAAAAAGGAACAATTAGTGTGTACGCAGGTTATATACAAAATTGTGTGAGCGCAGGATGACAATGGTAGAGGTGGGAAAATGTATATGGTTGTGCTGAGTGGCAATTTCTTAGGTTTGTAGTTCCTTAGGGGGGGTGGGTGTAGGGTGTAGGTCCTGGGGTGGGGTGTTGGCGAGGGATGGTGTTTGGGTTAGGGTGTTAGTAGGAAATGATGATGATTGGGGGTAAGCTTGGAGGAAGAGCCAGGTTTTGAGTTTCTTTTTGAAAGTTGGTGTGGAGGTTTCTGTGCGTAGGTCAAGGGGCATGGAGTTCCACAGGGAGGGGCCTGCGAGGGAGAGGGCCCTATTAGTGGTGGAGATGAGTCTTGTAGGGATGTGAATCGTGTCCTCGATCGTCTTAACGATCGATTTCGGCTGGGAGGGGGGAGGGAATCGTATTGTTGCCGTTTGGGGGGGTAAAATATCGTGAAAAATCGTGAAAAATCTAAAAATCTAAAAATCGCAAAACGGCACATTAAAACCCCCTAAAACCCACCCCCGACCCTTTAAATTAAATCCCCCACCCTCCCGAACCCCCCCCAAATGAGTTAAATAACCTGCGGGTCCAGCGGTGGTCCGGAACGGCAGCGGTCCGGAACGGGCTCCTGCTCCTGAATCTTGTTGTCTTCAGCCGGCGCCATTTTCCAAAATGGCGCCGAAAAATGGCGGCGGCCATAGACGAACACGATTGGACGGCAGGAGGTCCTTCCGGACCCCCGCTGGACTTTTGGCAAGTCTCGTGGGGGTCAGGAGGCCCCCCACAAGCTGGCCAAAAGTTCCTGGAGGTCCAGCGGGGGTCAGGGAGTGATTTCCCGCCGCGAATCGTTTTCGTACGGAAAATGGCGCCGGCAGGAGATCAACTGCAGGAGGTCGTTCAGCGAGGGTTCCGGCGCCTCGCTGAACAACCTCCTGCAGTCGATCTCCTGCCGGCGCCATTTTCCGTACGGAAAATGGCGCCGGCCATACGCGTATGGCCGGCGCCATTTTCCATACGAAAACGATTCACGGCGGGAAATCGCTCCCTGACCCCCGCTGGACCTCCAGGAACTTTTGGCCAGCTTGTGGGGGGCCTCCTGACCCCCACGAGACTTGCCAAAAGTCCAGCGGGGGTCCGGAAGGACCTCCTGCCGTCCAATCGTGTTCGTCTATGGCCGCCGCCATTTTTCGGCGCCATTTTGGAAAATGGCGCCGGCTGAAGACAACAAGATTCAGGAGCAGGAGCCCGTTCCGGACCGCTGCCGTTCCGGACCGCCGCTGGACCCGCAGGTTATTTAACTCATTTGGGGGGGGTTCGGGAGGGTGGGGGATTTAATTTAAAGGGTCGGGGGGGGGTTTTAGGGGGTTTTAGTGTGCCGGCTCACGATTCTAACGATTTATAACGATAGATCGTTAGAATCTCTATTGTATTGTGTTCCATAACGGTTTAAGACGATATTAAAATTATCGGACGATAATTTTAATCGTCCTAAAACGATTCACATCCCTAGAGTCTTGTGGATTTTATGGAGGGGGGAATAAGGGTTCCACGGAGAGAGGAGCGAGTGGGTCTGGTGGAGGTGCGAGGGGAGAAAGGTGGGTTTAGCCAGTTGTAATGTTCGTTAGTAATACTTTTGTGGATGAGGGTAAGGGTTTTGTAAATAATTCGTGAGTGGATGGGAAGCCAGTGGAGGTTGAAGAGGGTGGGAGTGATGTGGTCTTTCTTATTGGCATTAGTAAGGATGCGTGCAGTAGCGTTTTGAAGGAGTTGTAGAGGTTTGATGTGGGTAGCAGGGAGACCAAGTAGGAGTGCATTACAGTAATCAATCTTTGAGAAAATTATAGATTGAAGTACTGTACGGAAATCAGAGAAATAGAGAAGGGGTTTGAGTTTTTTGAGGGTTTGTAGTTTGAAGTAGCAGCTGCTAAGAATAGATTTGATATATGGTTTGAATGTTAGTTGGTTGTCAAGTATGACCCCCAGGTTTCTTTTGTCAGAGAGACAGTTAGGGGGGTGGAGGGTGGAGGGAAAGGGTATGGAAGCATGTTTGGAGGAGATGAGGAGGAGTTCAGTTTTTTGCGGGTTAAGGGCTAGGTGCATGTCGGTGAGGAGTTGGTTTATGGAGGTGAGGATGGTGTTCCATTTTTGGAGAGCAGTGAGTACAGAATTAGTGAAGGGTATGAGTATTTGCACATCATCTGCGTAGATGAAGTGTGTAATACCAAGGTTGGAGAGGAGGTTTGTGAGGGGGAGCATATAAATGTTGAATAGGGTGGATGAGAGGGAGGATCCTTGGGGGACGCCACAGTCGAGATTAACAGGGGGGGATGAGAAGTTGTCAGTGAGGACTGTGTATGTACGGTTTTGGAGAAAGGACTTTATCCAAGAGAGGGCGGTACCTGTGATTCCTATGCTGATGAGAGTGTTGATGAGGATGTTATGATTTACTGTATCGAAAGCGGCGGAGATATCTAGCATGGCAATGAGGTAGGAGTTGCCGGCATCCATGCCTTTGATGATTGTGTCTGTAAGGGAGAGGAGTAGGGATTCCGTACTGAGGTGTTTTCGGAAACCATATTGTGTTGGTAGGAGTATGTTAGATTGTTCAAGATGGTCAGAGAGGCGGGAGTTAACTAATTTTTCAATGATTTTGGAGAGGAAAGGGAGATTGGAAAAGGGGCGGAGGTTAGATAGGTTGGAGGGATCGAGGGAGGGTTTTTTTAGGATGGGTTTGACCACAGCTTGTTTCAGGGAGATGGGGACCATGCCGTGTTCCAGGGAACAGTTCACGATTTTAGAGAGTGAGGTGGCTATTGTTTTTGGAATAGCGAGTAGGAGTTTAGTGGGGATAGTTTCTGAGGGGTGGGACGAGGGTCTCATCTTTTTTAAAATGTTTTCTATTTCTAGGGTAGAGGAGGGATCGAATGAAGATAGATAGGTGGGAGTGCGTGGGGTGGGGGGGGTTATACTATTGGTGTTGGGGGAATTTTTGGAGTTAGGGTTAAACTTGGCAGTGATGTTGGATATTTTGTTCTTGAAGAAGAGGGCAATTTCATTGCATCGTGTCTGTGAGGGGGGGATTTGGGGTGAAGGCACCTTGGGTTTGGTGAGGTTAGAGACTAGGGTAAATAGTGCCTTTGGGTTGAATTGGAGGTGGTGAATTTTTTTGGCATAGTATTCTTTTTTAGTTTTTTGAATGGCATTTCTGTAAGCATGCATGAGTTGGTAATAGATGGTTTTTGAGGCAGGAGTGGGATGTTTGCGCCAGTGTCTTTCTGCAGCTCTGAGCTGGGTTTTTTGGGTTTTCAGTGTCTGGGTGTACCAGGGTTTTTTGGATGCTTTGGTTTGTGTGATTGTTTTCCGAATGACTGGGCATAACTTGTTAGCGATTTTTTGGGTAGTTTCTGTCCAGGAGGATATGGCACTATCAGCTGTCTCCAGGTCAATGTGATTTGGAATATTGGAGCAAGCCGTGGCAAGTGTGTCTAGGGGGCAGGCTTTACGAAATTGGAAGGATTTAGGCTGAGAGGGAGCGGATGTGGATGGGGTTTGTAGAGCGAGGGTTGTGTTGATAATGGAGTGGTCGGACCAGGGGACAGGGAGGCATGAAGGGGATTGGATGACATTGATGAGAGAGTTGGTGAAGATGAGGTCGAGGGTATGACCAGCTCTGTGGGTTGGGGAGTGGATGATTTGGGTGAGGCCCATAGCGTCTAAAGAGGAGATGAAGGCTTCGCATGCTGGGGATTGTGGAACGGAATCAACATGAAGGTTAAAGTCACCAAGGAGTATAGTGGGGATGTCTGGAGAGAGGGAGATGGTGAGGAATTCGATGAGGGGAGAGGGGTCTTTGTCTAGTAGACCAGGGGGGGTATAGATAAGGCAGATTTGTAGAGATTGCGATTTGAAAAGGCCTACTTCGTATTGATTAGGAATATTACAGGTTTGTGAGGTAAGCTTGAGTTCTTTTTTAGCTATGAGGAGTAGGCCCCCTCCTCTTTTCTTTTTGCGGGGGATCGAGAAAATGTCATAGGTTTCAGAGGGTAGTTGGTTAATGAGGGGGGTGTCGCAGGGTTTGAACCAGGTTTCAGTTACAGCGAAGATTTCTGGTTTGGAGTCAGTTAAAATATCATGGAGGAGGTGTGTTTTTTGTTTTAGGGCTTGGGCGTTGATGAGTAGAAGGGAAATGAGGGAGATGGTGAGGGCAGGCGAGGGGGGAGATATGGGGATGGAAGTCAGACGCCTTTTTTGAGTGTTGTGGTGGATGAATGGGGGGAGGGATAGTTTTGAGGGGTGTCCGAATAGATAGTTAGGGGGACAGAAGTGAGTGTGTGGGGGCATTGTTGGGTGGAGGGCTAGTGGTGGTATATCGGGGAGAAGGACAGATTGTGGGAGGCAGACACAATAATGCAGAATAATGCAGAATAATACAGAATAATGCAGTTGTAACAGCTTAATGCATGTGAAGAGCGTGATGGAGGTGAACAGATAAATGCAATTTAATGCAATTTAACAGTATTAGTGAACTTGACTGGAGTAATACAAATGGCAGCGGAGCAAAACAATTAACCAGTGTAAGGCAGTCAATTAACCAGTGTAAGGCAGTCAATAAGATTAATGCACTTGATCAGAGTGGGTGTGCATTTGGATGAGGTGATATATGAAATGCATATACTGTTGGGTAATTTAAACCAGGGAAGTCATGTGAAGGTAGTGTGAATGAGACACACTTACGTCTGATGCACTTGAAGTGAGGTCCAGGGTGTTGGATGAGTTTATCTGAGGGAGGGCAGATTTTTGTCGACAGTCTGTAGCTTGTCTTTCGTGGGTGTGGTTCTCTAGGTGAGGGTTCCTGTCTTCCAGTTACTGGCGGTGTCTTCTGGTAAGTTGTTCTTGTCTTTAGTGCGATTGCTTGATGTAGTTTAGGGAGAAACTGGGGGTGTTGCTCGGGTGAGCGAAGTGGCGAACCGAAGGGGCGAAACAAAGGGGCAGGCCCCTTTGTCGCGCTCCTTCGACGCGCGACGCACGGCGCGCGGCGCCGGATCTGCTGTAGGATTTAAAGGGCCCTCTGTGTCCCAAACCACTTTTTCCCGCTGTCTGTGCCAGGTCATAACAGCTGATTCTGACTGCATTAATGGCTACGTAGCATTTCCTCGGGACAGGCAGGACTTGATGGCGTTTATGCCATAGCTCACTTTCCCAATGTTCTGGGAGCTATCGACTGAACTATCATAGCCATCATCCCAAACCATGACAGGGAGGAGATCTTCCGCAACAGAAAGCTCTTCCACTCCCTCAACGTGCAAGTGGTCTGTGACGCTCAACTCCACATCCTCGATGTGATGGCTAGATGCCCCGGAGCTGCGCACGATTCCTTTATACTTTGGCAATCAGGCCTCTTTGAAAATTTTGAGGACAGCCTCTACAGTGAAAGCTGACATGTAGGAAAGAGAGATGCTTCTTTATCTATTCCTTCTCTGTCTATGTGTTTGCGGCAAATGGCACAGACAAGGGGAGGTTTTTTGGGGATGTGACCTCAACACTGAGATGACAAGTGGCTTGTACAGTTAGGTCTGCACGCCATTGCACCAGGGTCTGTTTTTTCTCTCCCCATGCTCCAGAGGCCTGCTAATCTTGTGAGGCCAAACAATGCACTTGCCATAAAACTTGGTGTGTGAGCAGCCATTACACACGTTCTATGGGTTCACTTTAAACATTGGCCTTTTCCCATCCTAAATGAAGGTGTCAGCAAGCCTGACGTTGTTTCTACCGGAACCAACCAGTCTTCTCAATCATTCACCGTCACAATTTTTTAATGTACTATTACATTTTTTAGAATTTTTTGCAAAAATCATTATTTTCTTTAAAACTTGAATTATAGACCATAGTCCAGAAAATATATTCCAAAATCGAACTTTGAAAAGCATTCAGTAGCGCCCAACATGGCCAGTGTTTCGCCAATAGCTTCTTCAGGGGCATGTAAAAATTAATAGACAATATTTTAAGCGAATTGGAATATGTGCCTATAAATGTAACAACAAAAGAATTCTTTGAAAAGACATGCAAAGTTGATCATTAAAACACAGCAGTACTTATCTTTGTTGTAAGGCTATCATTTCAATCTGGACCAGGCGTCTCAACCGTCTCTTATCACAAACGGAGGAATCGAAGCCAGCGTTAGCGTCTCTTTAAATATCCAGCTGATGCCGAGCGTCAATCCTTGACGTCACTCTATGCAAATGAGGATACCAAGCGTAAAGTCTTGACGTCACTAAAAACAAAAAACAAATGAAGGGAGAAAACCATCTAAAGAAGATGTGATCCATATGCAAATCCATAGTTTAAAAAGAAGATCAGAAAAACGAAAAAATATGTTATCCCAGGAATACGTGTAAGTCCAAGTCAGTATTAAACCATAAGGAGAGACTGTTTTTAATTTGTAGATCCAATGTTGTTCTAATCTGAGTAGCTGTAGTTCCTGATTGCCTCCATGCCAGTTCTGAGCAACTTGATCAATAGCACAAAAAGTCAAGTCAATAAAATTATGTCCAGCCTGAATACAATGGGAGACCAAAGCTTCATCAACACAAGCATGTTTTATGTTAGAACGATGTTCTATCATACGAGTTTTTAACATGCGCTTGGTCTTGCCAATATATAGGAGATCACATGAGCATTTAATTAAATATACCACCATAATGGATAAGCATGAGGTGTTCTGTTTTAAATAGATTTTAAAACCAGATTTTAATTCCAAACAATTATTGATGGTCATGGAGATAGAACAGGCCGAACATGTGTGACATGGTTGATGTGACCCAATGATTGTATCTGTAAAGCTGGATGAATCAGAAAAATCTGAATGGACCAGACAGTCTCTCAAATTTTTGGCACGAGAGAAAGTGATGCGTGGAGGAATTTGAAAGATGTTATGCATTTGTAAGACATGCCAATATTTTAAAATAGATTTCTTTATCATAGAAACATAGAAACATAGAAACATAGAAATGACGGCAGAAGAAGACCAAACGGCCCATCCAGTCTGCCCAGCAAGCTTCACACATTTTTTTCTCTCATACTTATTTTCTCTTAACTCTTGGTTCTATTTCCCTTCCACCCCCACCATTAATGTAGAGAGCAGTGATGGAGCTGCATCCAAGTGAAATACCTAGCTTGATTAGTTAGGGGTAGTACGGATAGTAACTGCTGCAATAAGCAAGCTACACCCATGTTTATTCCCTTTACCCAGACTATGTCATACAGCCCCTATTGGTTGTTTTTCTTCTCTCCTGCGGTTGAAGCGGAGAGCCATGCTGGTTATGCATTGAAAGTGAAGTATCAGGCCCTTTTGGTTTAGGGTAGTAACCGCCGTAACAAGCCAGCTACTCCCTGCTTTGTGAGTGCGAATCCTTTTTTTTTTTTTTTTTTTCTTCTCCCCTGCAGTTGAAGCTATTCTGGATATGCGTGAAGCCTCAGCTTTTCTTATTCCCCTGCTGTTGAAGCAGAGAGCTATGCTGGAAATGCTTGATGTATCAGCCTCTCCCATGCCATGAAGCAGAGAGCCATGCTGGATATGCATCAAAAGCGAAGTATCAGGCACATTTGGTTTGGGGTAGTAACCGCCGTAATAAGCCAGCTACTCCCCGCTTTGTGAGTGTGAACCCTCTTTTCTTCTCCCCTGCCGTTGAAGCAGAGAACTATGCTGTATATGCTTGGAAAGTGAAGTATTAGGCTTATTTGGTTTGGGGTAGTAACCGCCGTAACAAGCCAGCTACTCCCCTCTTTGTGATAGCAAATCCTTTTTTCCACATTTCCTCTTGCCGTTGAAGCTTAGAGCGATGTTGGAGTCACAGTAAGCATCTGTATGTATCAATTTGGCTTCCGGTGAAAAAGGTAAAATGCATGTATATCTCGATGACTCTTCATTGGATCTGGGGAGAAAAAGCCATTCACGGTGCGAGAATTTTGCTCACAGATAAGCTTTGCGGATGCAAGAGCGTGGGTAGCCTCGTTGGGAAAAACAAAATCAGCGAATGAACTGGCTAATTGGAAGATTTGTCTTTAGGGCGCGTGGGAGTGCGCTCTCAAAGTGTAAATAGGTATTCGAACGTACTGGTTTCCTGTAAATGGAAGTTGTAAATCCATCAGTTGTCATCTCAATTTGTATATCCAAAAAAGAAATAGATGTTTGTTGGATGTCAGCAGTGAAACGCAAATTCAAATTGCAGGTGTTTAACCATGCCAAAAATTTTTTTAAATGCTCCTCCGTACCTCGCCTCAAAACAAAAATGTCGTCAATATAACATTAATATAATATAACATTATAACAATATAACATTATAACAATATAACATTAATATAATATTAATTAATATAATAACATTAATATAATAACATTAATATAATATTAATTCTGAAAAAAAAACAAAAAAAAAAACACTGTACAGTATCTTATCACACTACATTTATCTTATTTTAAAAAACTATGTACCGGACCGACATGGCACTTGTGTAAAGTAACGTTTCAGCATCATTATTTGTTTGTGCCTATTGTAAACTGTTGTGACGGAAACTACTAAACGACGGTATAGAAAAGACTTAAATAAATAAATAAATAAATAAATAAATTTCCAGACGATTAGTTCTTCTTGGAACGAAGGATGAGTAAGCCACTTTTCTTCAAAGACACTCATATATAAATTGGCCAAATAAGGGGCCATGGTAGCCCCCATGGCTGGTTTCGGTTGAAACAACGTCAGGCTTGCTGACACCTTCATTTAGGCTATAATTATAAATTGTTCCCATAGTTCCCATTTTGTTTGATTGTTTATCTCCCCACTTGGGTAACGTTTTGACTCCGCGGATATTGATATCCTTTTCCCATCCTCCCATTTGGAGCAGTTGAAATCTCACTGGTTAATCACAACCTTTAAGTGTCCATGCTGCTGGTACTCGCAGATCTGGTGTGCCCTGTTAGTGATGGGTCAGCCAGGATGTCAGGTACAGTGGGGCGGATTTTAAAAGGCGCGCGAATAGCCTACTTTTGTTTGTGCTCCAGGCGCAAACAAAAGTACGCTGGATTTTAGTAGATACGCGCGGAGCCGCGCGTATCTGCTAAAAACCTGGATCGGCGCGCGCAAGGCTATGGATTTTGTATAGCCGGCGCGCGCCGAGCCGCGCAGCCTACCCCCGTTCCCTCCAAGGCCGCTCCGAAATCGGAGCGGCCTTGGAGGGAATCCTCTAACGCCCTCCCCTCACCTTCCCCTCCCTTCCTCTACCTAACCCACCCCCCCGGCCCTGTCTACACCCCCCCTTACCTTTCTCCGGGGATTTACGCCTCCCGGAGGGAGACGTAAATCCCCGCGCACGAGCGGGCCTCCTGTGCGCCGGGCTGCAACCTGGGGGCGGGTACGGAGGGCGTGGCCACGCCCCCGGACCGCCCCGGGCCGTAGCCACGCCCCCGTACCCGCCCCCAAAACGCTGCCGACACGCCCCCGAAACGCCGCGACGGCCGGGCCCGCCCCCGACACGCCCCGCTCGGCGAACCCCGGGACTTACGCGAGTCCCGGGGCTCTGCGCGCGCCGGGAGGCCTATGTAAAATAGGCTTCCCGGCGCACAGGGCCCTGCTCGCGTAAATCCGCCCGGTTTTGGGCGGATTTACGCGAGCAGGGCTCTGAAAATCCGCCCCAGTTTGTCTTGCCCATCACACAGGTAAACCAGAAGCAGCAATCTCTGCATTTTTTTGGGCCTAGCATATTCCCTGTGTCAGGGCTGACAAATTTGTATCTCTGGAGGCCATACTGCAAAGCAGCTAGGGACTTGCACATTCAGACCATGAGGTAGAGGTTTTCCCGCTAGGACAGATGTGGCAGCTCTGATGTACTGCTCCAGGGTTTGATGACTACTATGAATAGGTAGCTTGACTGGGTAATTTTAAAAGGAACGCGCATGCAGCCATAAACGCGCATATCGGCGAGCAAGCAGAAATACGCTGCACTTTTATATCATGCACACAAGTGCGCATGCAACATTTAAATTTCCCCTGCTGCGTGTATTTGTGTGCGTATTCTTAAGAGGCGGCTCGAGTAAATGTCCTGCACGTATTTCCGCTAGGGCTTTAGTGGCTTTTACGTGCGTATGCAGGCGGATTTTAAAACATGCTCGCGTGAGGGAAAAAAACAGTTTTTCCTGTTAGTCCACCAGTTTGTCCAGTTGAATCCGAGATCTTCAAGACTCCCTCTGGTTCTTCATTCTGTAAACCCCTCACTTGACCCTGAACCTTCACATTGTGCTGAAAGTCTAAAACTCGAGATCCCTAGACTTGCTCCTCATCAGGACCTGCAGGTAAAGTTATGAGGATAACACACAGACGTATGTCATGGTCTGCGTGACAGTCAAAAAAGCAAACAGAATGTTAGGAATTATTAGGAAGGGAATGGTTAATAAAATGGAAAATGTCATAATGTCTCTGTATCGCTCCATGGTGAGACCGCACCTTGAATACTTTGTACAATTCTGGTCGCTGCATCTCAAAAAAGATATAGTTGTAATGGAGAAGGTACATAGAAGGGCAATCAAAATGATAAAGGGGATGGAACATCTCCCCTATGAGGAAAGGCTGAAGAGGTTAGGGCTGTTCAGCTTGGAGAAGAGACGGCTGAGGGGGGATATGATAGAGGTCTTTAAGATCATGAAAGGTCTTGAACGAGTAGATGTGACTCAGTTATTTACACTTTCAAATAATAGAAGGACTAGGGAGCATTCCATGAAGTTAGCAAGTAGCACATTTAAGACTAATTGGAGAAAATTCTTTTTCACTCAACGAACAATAAAGCTCTGGAATTTGTTGCCACAGGATGTGGTTAGTGCAGTTAGTGTAGCTGGGTTCAAAAAAGGTTTGGATAAGTTCTTGAGGGAGAAGTCCATTAACGGCTATTAATCAAGTTTACTTAGGGAATAGCCACTGCTATTAATTGCATCAGTAGCATGGGATCTTCTTAGTGTTTGGGTAATTGCCAGGTTCTTGTGGCCTGGTTTGTCCTCTGTTGGAAACAGGATGCTGGGCTTGATGGACCCTTGGTCTGACCCAGCATGGAAATTTCTTATGTTTCTTATGGTCAGCTTTTTTAAAAAAATTGGAGTTACGCATGTAAGTCTTAGCCCTGCCTCGGAATGCCCATGCCCCGCCCCGTTTCTACCCTCTGATACTTGACAAGGCATGGGTATGTACGTGTGTATTTCGGTGTTTCTTAAAATTTGCGTTGCTTGCGCAAAAACGGCTACATCCTTAGCGAACAAGTATTATACAGATCCACTTGCCAAGCCAGTACAGAGGGGGGGGGGGAAGGGCAGGCAGTCTCTGGAGGTCCGCCTGGTCCCCAGCAACAGCAGGCATCCTACTTGTCTGCTCTTGGGCTATGGGAATTCTCTGACCTACACAACTCCCTCACTCCTTATTTGTCAAACAGCTGCTGACACGGTGTTAGAGCAGCCTGCAAGTAGAAGACATTTTGTTTCACACGGTTTAGTGTGAAACCTAAAAAAGGTCTTGTCCAGGTTTTGGACAATTAAATGGACAATTTTCTCAGTGGAAAAGGGTGTACAGTGGAGTACCTCAAGGATGCTTTTCAATATATTTCTAAATGATCTGGAAAGGAATATGACAAGTGAGGTAATCAAATTTGCAGATGATTGTGCAAAAGGATAAGATTTTAAGACTGTATATGTATTGGAGCAATGTATGTACAGATGTATACTCAATGTGCTGTTGATTTCAGTTACAATGTCATGTGCAATTTGATATCTTGTCCTTGCAGAATGTGATTACCAAAGATGTTGACTTGCTTTCAATCTGTTGACGACATTTGTTGTATAATAAAGTGGTCACAGGTTGGAAAAAAAACCACTTTCCGGTTGTCTATTTTCATTGTGTGCTTTTTGTCTTAAGGGTTAACTAGATCAAAGGTGCATGCTACAGTGCCAGTGGCCATTCCAAGTAAGCACTTTTCTAGCAGGCAAGACCATATAGCCTAGGGCCTACAATCAAAAGCTCTTTGTATGCTCCCAAGGAAGACAGCAAGAGTTACATAGGAAGCTCCTTATTGTGGAGCTTCACTATTGGCTCCGGTTGACTTCTCCAGAGAGCATTCTCTTAGCTAACTCTTGGGCACATGGGCCTGTATGTGAGATGGGTACTAGCTAGCTCATGTTAACCTCCATATGCAGTTCAGTGGAATAGGTGTAGAAATACTTGGCTAGAGAAAAGGAGTATGACTGCACTCATTAAGAAGGCATACAAGTTATACTTCGGGTGCAAAATTGGTGACCAGAACAGAGCATGGGCTCCTCATATATGTTGCGCATCTTGCGCCAGTAGTCTGCGAGCTTGGCTGAAAGGTGTGCGAGCATCCATGCCGTTTGCCATCCTAATGATATGGAGGGAACAGAAAGATCATATAACTGACTGTTACTTCTGCATGACGAATGTGTCAGGATACTCATCAAAGAACAGGAAGTTTATTGAGTTCCCTAACCTTGCATCGGCAATGAGACCAGTGCTGCAAGATGACAGTCTTCCTGTTCCAAAACCTCCAGAGGTGTGGACACTTGATGATGAGGATGAGGAGGTAGGCGATGATGGCGAGCTGTCACAGATGGAAGCTGTGGTTGATCCTGACTTTGTGCCATCAACATCCAGCGATCCTCATTTAATATCTCAGTCAGAGCTCAACGATCTGGTCAGAGATTTGGCTTTATTGAAGAGTCAGCGGAGCTGCTTGGATCAAGGCTGCAAGGATGGAATCTTTTGTCATCTGATACAAAAATTTCAGTATTTCGCAGCCGTCATGAAGATTTGACAAAATATTTCAACCAAGTAGACAGTTTGACAGTTTGCTGTGACATCAATGGATTGTTTTGTGCTCTTGGATGTGACCAGGACCCAACAGAATGGCGACTGTTTATTGATTTATCAATCTTAAGTTTGAAGGCTGTTTTGCTGCACAACAGCAATATCGACCCATTAATACCTGTCGGACATGCCGTTCATATGAAAGAAATGTATGAGAACATGCAGCTAGTGCTGAACCACATTGAGTACTCGAGATACAACTGGAATTTGTGTGGTGATCTCAAGGTAATTGCAATTCTACTGGGTCTGCAGCTTGGTTACACCAAGTATTGTTGCTTCCTTTGTGAGTGGGACAGTCGAGCAAGAGATTCGCATTATGTCAGAAAGGTCTGGCCTCTCCGCAAGAAGTTGGTTCCAGGGCAGAACGATGTTGTGCACGACCCATTGGTGGAACCAAGTAAGATATTTCTTCCACCTTTGCACATCAAACTTGGGCTGATGAAAAACTTTGTTAAGGCAATGAACAAGCAAAGTAAAGCCTTTGATTATTTATGGCAAATTTTTCCATGCATAAGTGACGCCAAGATAAAAGAAGGTGTTTTTGTTGGCCCACAAATCCGAGCTGTGATGAAGGACAGTCACTTTGATGGTCTTCTGCAAGGTTCAAAGCGTGTTGCGTGGACAGCCTTCAAGAATGTTGTTTGTAACTTTCTAGGCAACTATAAGGCAGCAAACTGTGTCGAACAGGTTGAAAATCTGCTTCAGGCATACAAATTGATGAAGTGCAACATGTCATTGAAGATACATTTTCTTCATTCCCACTTGGACTTCTTCCCAGAGAACCTTGGCGCTGTGTGTGATGAACATGGTGAAAGGTTTCATCAAGACATTGTCAAAATGGAGAAACGGTATCAAGGCAAGTGGAACCCCTCCATGCTGGGTGACTATTGTTGGACTCTCATTCGTGAAGCGTCGGACAGTGATTACAAACGAAAATCTGTGGCAAAACATTTTTAGTTTTGTTTTCTGGTGCCAACATTGCCATTATAGCTTATGCCGCTATAGACATGTAACAATGCTTAATGTATATCGCACTTTTCTGGCAAACTATATGTGATACAGACATAATAAATGCATATTTGTGTTCAACTTGTTAAAATCTACTTGTTTCACTGAAGGTTGTAGAGGAAACAAAATGTTCCCAGAAAATTGTTTACCAGTGAAAAAGTTTGCCTTTTTGTGAATAATACCAAAATCTGCAACAGAGTAGACACCTTGGAAGGTGTGAAAAACATGAGGCGGGATGTAGTGAAGCTTGAGGAATGGTCTAGAATCTGGCAGCTAAGATTTAATGCTAGAAAATGCAGAATAGGGGCAGCAGTATATAGGCTGAAGTTCTTCTGTGCACAAAACAGGAGTGGGATCTGGGGATGATTATAACTGATGATCTTAAGGTGACCAAATGGGTAGATAAGGTAATAGCAAAAGCCAGGATGCTTGAGTGCATAGGGAGAGGAGTAGCCAGCAGGAAAGGGGAGGTGATGTCGCCTCTACATAAGTCTTTGGTGAGACCTCATTTAGAGTACTGTGGACAATTCTGGAGATCACACTTTCAAAAGGATATAAATTGAATAGAGTCAGTCCAGAGGGTCTTCATAATAAATGTAACTTTTCCCAGAAGAGCATATAAATGTGAGATGTTTCGGTGCGTGTTTGAAAGCACAGCGCCACTCTCGCGTTAGAGTTTAATAAATGATGGGATAAGCAGATAGTTTAGTGGACCCAGTCCCAGAGGCAGTTTTTCTTTTTCCGGAGTTGGACAGGGAACCAAGCAACCTGGGTCTCCCTTCTATGAACCCCTTTTGACTGTTCCTCCAATCCACCAACTTTGTCCCCTGAAACTCCCACTGTTAGAAAACATAGGGACAGGGGGGCAGAGTCAAGATGGCTGACCAGACTGCTGGCTGGTGAGAGCGCCCCCTCAGCATTTTTTCCCCTTTTTGTGGTTAAGCCATGCCACATTCAGCGTGAAAGCGTCGGCAAGGGAGCGCGAGACACTCTCAGCGCCCCAAGCCATTCCTACTATTGGCCCGATGGATGCACATCTAATCCAGAGAGGACTTGAATCGGAGGAGACTGGCTCACGGCGAGGTCCCTGGGAGGAAGAGGACCTCGCATGAGCTGCAGACATAACTCTCCCCAATACAGCGTATAGCCCCAGAAAATCCTGCGGAGGCACGGTTGGTAGAAAGACTCCGGGAAGAAGAACGCGGAGCAGGAGGAGAGGGTGCCGTTGAGGGCGCCCATGAATTAGAATCCGCACCTGGAAGAGAAGGGCATCGATATCATCACTGCCCAGCATGAGAGAGACAGCAAGCGGCGGGGAAGCTCTCTCAAGACATGCTGAACCTCTGAGCCTGGTAAGGCCTGAAAAAATCACTCTTGAAGAAATAGGGCAGGCAATTCAGGCACTGAATGAGAGTTTGAACTTGAGAATTAATCCTGTCCTAGAAGCCCAGAAATTAATGGAAGTACGTATGTATAAAATAGAAAAGATTGTTGCTGAGAAGGTTGAAACTGTGGTAAATTGGCCATTTTCCCATGAGAAGAAGACACACCCATGCTTTCAGGAATTTCCCCCTGCAGAACCCGCTCCCTTTGGAGAATTACTCCAGGCACACCAGCCTCCTGGTGGTTCCATCCAACATTCCTCCAGGGAAACTTTGAACCCAGGATTATATAGTCCTCATTACAACTCCCCCTAGAGGATCTCTTCTGTACTGCTTAACAGAGATACACCGTTAAGCATTCAGCCACACTTCTCCATAGACTCTTAGTTGCACATGCACAGAGCAATTTTACCATACTCGATGTCATCTAGTGGCAGTTAAATGGAAGTACCCCAGCAGCAATTTTCCACAACACATAACCATTGTCCACCCATTTACAAAACCTCAGTCAGAGGTCAATTGAATTCCCCCCCTCAGAATCCTTTCCAGGGACTCCTCAGTGACAAAAGGGCTCAGTTTGGGAGACCTGTCCCATAAAGCATATGAGGACAGACTTAAAAGTCTAAACATGTATACCCTGGAGGAAAGGAAGGAAAGGGGAGATACGATAGAGGCATTTAAACACCTCCAAGCTTTCCATGCATAGGAGGCAGGCTTCTTTCAGGCTCTAGAAGAAGGGGGTCATGGGATGAGGGTGAAAGGGGGTAGACTCAGGAGTAATCTAAGGAAATATTTCTTTACAGAGAGGGTGGGGAACGCATGGAACCGCCTCCCTGTGGCGGCTACGGAGACAACAACAGTACTGGAATTCAAGAGAACATGGGGCAAGCATAAAGGATCTAAGAAGGAGAGGAAGGGACTATAAAGCTGAGCAGGAGATGCAGATGGGCAGCCTGGTCGGGCCATGTGGTATTTCTATCAGGCTAATTTTAAAACGAGCGCACATGCACCCATACACATGCATATTGGCGCACGAGCGGAGATACACTACAATTTTAAATCGTACACACATGCACATGTATATTTTAAAATACACCTCCCGCGCATAAGTATGCACCTAATTTTAAGAGGTAGCTCGAGCAAACTTGCTTTGCATATCTTCCATAGGACTTTGCCAGCTTTTACGCGTGTATATAAGCAGATTTTAAAAACATGCTCGTGCAAGGGTCATCCCAGTTTTTCCAATTAGTCCACCAGTTTGTCCAATTAATATTGTGGTCTTCAAGACCTCTCTGGTTCTTCATCCTGCACACTCTTCAGTTGACCCTAGGCCCCTCACTCTGTCAGGTAAGCCCTAAAATTCGAGATCCACAGACTTGCTCATCAGGAGCAGTAGTAAAGTTGTGCGGCTAACAAGCTGATGTGTGCTGCGGTCTCCAGTTTTAAAATATGGAGTTACATGCGTAAGTGTTGGCCCTTCCCCGGAACGCTCATGCTACATCCATGACCCACTCCCTTAATTTTTTAAATTCCAACACAAAAGTCCACAATAATCGGTTGGGGTCACACTCTAGATACAGCAAAAGGATTGGACCAATACAGCAGCCTCCCAGCTGTGGACAGATGTAGCATTCAAGATTCTTCTCCTGGGGCCCACTCCTTAGTAAGGGTCCCAATGGGGGGGTCTTGCACTAGACATTCCACTTGCTTTCCCTACTGGCTTGCAACCTTGTTTAATTATTTTTTTCTTTTAAATGTAAACTGCTCTGCATTGCTCTAGATCATTCCCGGGGCTTTGTTAAATTATTCATTTCTTCCACTCCCTCTGGAGAATCAGCTCTGTTGCAGAGATCCTATGTCATTTGCAAAATGATAGCTTTCCTGCTAATGCCTCGGGAATATCACTTATGAAAGCATTGCGTCAGAATGTCTGGCCCTTCCCGGAGAATATAAGCCTTTCTATTCTTTTAAAAAGAAGACTCTCCCAGCCGCGGGAGGTTCAGAGGGTGTAGGTGTTCTTTCTGAGTGGGAAAAGGATCCATCCCCAAAAGGGTAGGTCGGTAAGTGGTAGTGTGTAGGTGGTGACCGTATGAGTCGCTGAAGGGGAGGTGAAGGAAGTGCTTTGGCGTGATTGAAGAGACCAGGGAGAGCTGCCAAGGGCTGGGCTCTGCTCTGGGGCCTCTTGGATCCACAGGAGAGGTTGGCATCCTGCAAGACTGGTAAAGGGCGGAACAAAGACGAATTTAACCCAGAAATCGGGGAGAGAACTGCCTGTTACAATCCTGATACCAGTGAATAATTGCATACGAGGGAAGAGAATTTTGCATTTTAACTTTGAGGCTGAAGAGGTAAAGGCCTTTCCGGGAGAGCACCGGGATCCTACTGTGTGAAAATTGACTTAAGAAGCATAAGGAACTGTGTTTGGATTTTTTTTTGAGTGATTATGGAATCCAAGAAACTGTTTCCTGTTTTGATTGTGTACTCTGGACAGGATTCCATTTTTGTGCGTTGATATATATATATTTTTTAAAAATCTTTCCAGTAATGGCTGATCTCTGTGGGTCATGCGTTCTTCATAGAAACATAGAAACATAGAAATGACGGCAGAAGAAGACCAAACGGCCCATCCAGTCTGCCCAGCAAGCTTCACACATTTTTTTCTCATACTTATCTGTTTCTCTTAGCTCTTTGGTTCTATTTCCCTTCCACCCCCACCATTAATGTAGAGAGCAGTGATGGAGCTGCATCCAAGTGAAATAGTAGTAACCACCGCAATAAGCAAGCTACACCCATGCTTATTTGTTTTACCCAGACTATGTTATTCAGCCCTTAATGGTTGTTTTTCTTCTCCCCTGCCGTTGGAGCAGGGAGCTATGCTGGATATGCGTGAAGTATCAGTTTTTCTTCTCCCCTGCCGTTGAAGCAGAGAGCTATGCTGGATAAGCGTGAAGTATCAGTTTTTCTTCTCCCCTGCCGTTGAAGCAGAGAGCTATGCTGGATATGCGTGAAGTATCAGTTTTTCTTCTCCCCTGCCATTGAAGCAGAGAGCTATGCTGGATATGCATTGAAAGTGAAGTATCAGGCTTATTTGGTTTGGGGTAGTAACTGCCGTAACAAGCCAGCTACTCCTCGCTTTGTGAGTGCAAATCCTTTTTTCCACATTTCCTCTTGCTGTTGAAGCTTAGAGCGATGTTGGAGTCACAGTAACCATGTGTATGTTTATTGAATAAGGGTATTATCTCCAGGCAGTAGCCGTCATTCTGGCGAGCCACCCACTCTTCATTGACGGCCTCTTGACTTTATGGATCCACAGTGTTTATCCCACGCCCCTTTGAAGTCCTTCACAGTTCTGGTCTTCACCACTTCCTCCAGAAGGGCATTCCAGGCATCCACCACCCTCTCCGTGAAGAAATACTTCCTGACATTGGTTCTGAATCTTCCTCCCTGGAGCTTCAAATCGTGACCCCTGGTTCTGCTGATTTTTTTCCTACGGAAAAGGTTTGTCGTTGTCTTTGGATCATTAAAACCTTTCAAGTATCTGAAAGTCTGTATCATATCACCTCTGCTCCTCCTTTCCTCCAGGGTGTACATATTACATACATATTCATGGTGGACTGGTTTAGTTTTTGTGGACTTTTGAGCCTCTCAGTGGCCCTGCAGGGGTATTCCTGCCCACAGCTCAGAGAACCAATGAGAGGACTGGTGCTCTGTAGGACTGGGAAACGTGGGCCCGGGACTGATCCCAGTGGCACTCCACTGGTCACCCTTCTCTCCCTGGATTCCACTCCACTCGCCAGTTAATCAATCTCCTTCTGTCCCGATTGACCATCTGCTTATGCCCCTTTTGTATTGTATCGAAGGCCTTGCCAAAAAATCTAAGCAGACTTGGCTGCCTTGGTCCTAATTCTCTGGTCACAAGTCAAAGAAAAGAAATCGGATTTATTTGACCAGACTTCCCTCTGGTAAAAATGATGCTGCCTCCTATAATTTACTGCATCTGAGATATAATACAAACCCTTCTTTTATCAGTACTACCAGTAATTTCCTTGCCATTCTCCTCCTCCTCCTCCTGCACAAAAGCACTCGTTCATTATGTGTGCACTTTCCCCTGTCGCTTTCACACATTCTTCCCCGCGCGTCTCATTCTCTCAAGCCCACCCATGCATTTTCTCTCCACTGACATCTCAGAAATCTTTTGCTTCTTGCTTTACAGCCCTTAATTGGCTCCTTACTTCTGGCTCGCATTCCTGCTTTTCAGTTCCTATCCAGATGTGTTGCCCTGCCCTCCTTCCACCACGATTTCTTGTCGTTTCTAAATGGCAATCTTTCTGCCCTTACCTTTTCAGCCATTGTTTTTTGTTGGTTTTTTTTGCAGCCCATGCCCGTCTCTCTCTCTCTCCGTCTTGCTCTTCTTTATTTTCTAAAATGTTTACTACCCCCACAATGATTCCATTTAGTTTTGACCACTGATCCCTATACTTCCAGTACTCCCAGTACAAAACATTTTCACTTTTGGGTGGCATAACTCTGACATATGTAACCCGCTCACCTGGTGCTGACTGAACACTGATGGGGGGGCCATAAAAAAAAAAGTATTAACTCCGGGGCTGGATCCCACAGGCCTGCTCATCTCCAAGTCTCTTTCCCTGGGGCCTGAGTCCTTTATTCGGGGAGTGGGGGGGGGGGGGGGGGGAATCTCTCCTCCTGGGCCCGGAGTGACAGGGGTGACAGTACAACTCTTTTCCCCAGGGAGAGGATCAAATCCGTTGGCACTGTGTGAGTGCTGTAAGGTGCCAAAAATACACAGGAGACTCTGAGTGTCCAAAATAAGTTTACTGAAGGTGGCTCAGATGAGTAAGTACTTACAGCTCAAAACAGTTCCTCAGCACCTCAGCCGGTCTTTTCAAGGGTAGGGCAGGGAAACGCTCACCTTCCAGGGCATGGATTAAATGAGGGTCCCAGGTGGGCAGGGTATCCTTGCATAGGCAGGAAAAACACCCCCTAGAAGTTGGCAAAAAATGGTAAAACAGGCTCTGCACAGAGAGTCCCAATTTTCCTCTCCTCTCCAAACGGGGAGGTTCTTAGTAACTCTCAGTTTGGTCTTACTCACAGTTCTCCAATGTCTCTTTTGATCTCTCTCAGTCTCACCCTCTCAGATCCCACGATGGAAAGGATCCACCCTGGATCACACATCTCTCTCTGCTCCTTTCCTCCTCCCAGTTCTTCCAACAGAAAAGTATTTTTCCCCCAAAACTGATGCAAACGCCAGAAGGTCTCTGCTGTGGGTCACCACCCTTCCTCTGTCCTCACAGAGGTCGCAGAGGGGCAGGTCTTCTCTATCCCCGTGACCTCTCTCCGGGCAACACCCCTGGGTCTCACAGGCTTCTTACCATGAAAAAAATCTCAAAAATCCCAAAACAACCCTGGAGGCAAACCCTTGCTCCTATCCCGGACTCCCTTCAGCAGGTGCTCCGCAGGGTAATTAGTTACAGGATCCCCAAAGTGAGGGGTCCGGATTGGATCCGGTAATCACAAGCGTGGGAAGGCACTGCGGATGTCGCAGTCAGAGGCCGATGCCAGTGCGGTGATCGCCAAGGAGTACAGTTAAATATGTGTAATGCCCCCACCCCACCCCCACAGGCTAATTACCAGTAGTGCCCTGGGTAAACTCCTTTATTTGAGGGCGTGTAGAACTGAATGGAGAGGGGAGGTGCCATTCGGTTCAGCTCCTCCTTTTGCAGGTGCTGGAATGGCCGTCCCTCTCTGCAGGTTTTATAAGCAGCTCTCTCCTGAGATTTCGGGGGCTGGAGGGCAGGGCTGTTGAGTTGTGGAGTTATGTGGAAGGGCAGGAGGGTTTTCTTGAGTTGGATTTTGGGCCTGCTCTGGGGACTTGGGCAAACCCTGTCTGGGGGGTACTAGAGAAAGGTCAAGAAGCTGCCCTTCCAGTCCACTCACTGGCCGGTTGGGTTTGCCTCCAGGGTTGTTTTGGGATTTTTGAGATTTTTTTCATGGTAAGAAGCCTGTAAGACCCAGGGGTGTTGCCCGGAGAGAGAGAGGTCACGGGGATAGAGAAGACCTGCCCCTCTGCGACCTCCGTGAGGACAGAGGAAGGGCGGTGACCCACAGCAGAGACCTTCTGGCATTTGCATCAGTTTGCCTTGCTCCTAGCTTTAGCGGCAGCTGGGATACTCTCCATGCACTCAGGTCCAGCAGCACATCCCCCTTGGCTGCAACCTTAAGGATTATTTTCCAATAAATCTCTCTCCGGCTTTTTGTGTTATTTTTCATGTGCTTCTCCCCATCTGCTCCTTACCCCTTCCTTTCTGAAGAGCAAATAATAAGCTAGCCTGGTACACTACAGTCTTGGCTCTCATTATTCCACACCTGACAATGTCCTGTCCGGTTTCTTGTATTAGCGTATCCAGCGTTGAGATTTTATTAGAAACAGGAGTGGGTGGCACGAAACCATAAATCAAAAATAAAATAATAACATATGAAGTCTATAAAATGACAGATAAACAAATTGAGTATGAATCACAATTTATTCAAATAATAAAAAGTGAAATGTTGGCCTACGAAAAAGAAATTAATAAAATTGTCTGAAATGAATAGAAGTAACTTGACATGACAGTGATTCAGCCACCTCCTGGGCAGATGTAGGCCATCTCTGCTGTACGGTCCTCAGTGCAGTCGAAAAACCTCCTCCTTCCAAGAGTCCTTCAGCCACGCTCGTTCCTTGACATAGACTGGCAGGATTTCAGAAAGAGCCACTAATTAGGCCGGCTGTCTAAGTCACTTCCCCAACTTCCCCAACTTTCCCTACACTATTGTAATTTTGTTCCTAGACATATCAATTGTCCAGGTAGACCATGACATGAAGTTCTCCTGTCTATTCTAGCCCCAGCAATCCTAATGATGCACTTTGCGTTTGATTCAAGCAGTAGCACCCGTGGGCATTTAACCACCCTGCTGTCACTTTCTCTTCTGGCTTCCCAATCTATTCCCCTGATAATGGAGCCTCCTAATAGATGAGTTTTCCTCTTCCTTCCCCCTCATACCTATTAAATGGACTAAGAAACTTTTTTTCTAATTTCTCAGGACACTGGATGTAGAGGCACCCCAGGAGAGAGGTCACAGGAGGAGAGAAACTAAAGGAAATAAACTGGTTTTTGCCTTCCTAGAAGAATCGGGCAGCAGCTAAAGCAGTGGCACAGGGCTGAGTTTGACTGCTGTAGACAATCAGGGTAGTTCAGTCTGGAATGCTTTTTTCCCATTGTACTACGACTTGGTTAGGATTATTATGCGGGTGTGAGGAGGGACAAATCATACGGTTACAGCCAGGCGAGACCATGCGGGTTTGAATGGATGCAGCCATGCATTCAGCAGGCTCCTACTTAGCATATACACATTTTGAAAATCTGTGCTTTTATCAGTCACAGCGTAATTTGTACATCGTGGACAATAAACAAACCAGCCTAAAAGCTGTGGTGCCTGCATAAGAGGTACTTAGTGGTTTGCTAACGTTATTCATTGCTACCGCTAAGTATTGTTTAGCGATACTTTTAAAACAAACTCTCCTGCTTTTTTGGTTCGCTTCTTCCTTCGGCCGAGACTGTGCCCATAAGGCTAAATCTCCCTTGGTCTGTGCAGTGGCCACTTTCCTGTGTCCTTTACAGCGGGAGAGGAGCTGTGGGGCTCTTTCCTGACAGGAGAAGGATAAACTTCGGGAGGATCATGCACCAACTGCAACCCCCTGCCGGGGTAAACATGGCATGTGCACTTCATTCAGGGCCACCCACCCCCCAAAGATATAATATACCTTCCATAGCAGGGGAATGCTGCCAGGGATATTCCGAACTTCCCCCTCTCTTCACCCCTTCTGCCACTACTCTGTTATGATAACGTGTGTTTTGTGGATCCTTGGGTGCTGTGGAGATGACCACGCCCATGGGGAGGAGCCTCGTGAGGAGCCACAGCACTGGGCTAGACTCGTACACACAAAACACAGGATAGGCTTGATGGACCCTTGGTCTGACCCAGCATGACAATTTCTTATGTTCTTATTGTACAGCTTGAAGATATCCACCAGAGGTGGCAGTAGTGAGGCAGTCTGTGGTTGTATTCTCAGGGACCTCGACAGAGGGAGCCCTTCTCTCCTTGATGGCGTCAGGAGATTCCGCAGTAGGTTTCCCAGCGAGGAGATACTGTGGATGAGATAGACTAAGAGTTAGATTTCTCACTAGATGTAGCTGTTGGTATGCAATTCCACCAGGTATGTTGTAGAAGGTACAGGCACAGAGGCAGGGAGAGCACGCCCTCGAGGAGTGAGTACCTGATCCCTGTAAGGCACCTGAAATAAAGCAGAGGGCCCCCGAGGAGCGGGTACCCAGGTTAGCGATTACCCCAAAGGGCAAATAGAGAGAGCTTCCTGCGACAGCAGGGAAGCAGCAGAGTAGCGAGTCCTTGCTAACTCAACGAGCTAGCAAATCTGTGGAGGTAATATATCCAGATGGCATGAAGTTAGCATGAGGGAACACCCTAGAGGTTCGTGCCCAGGGTGATACAAAGATGTGGGTTGCGCACGCGCGCACACCCTAGTAAGTACCTGGGAGGAGCAATGGCAGGAGACTGCACCATAGCCGTTCTGGGGATGCCAAAGAGGTCAGCTTGATGACAATAGGCATCTTTCCCAGGTAAGCGGGAGGAGCCGTGAATAAGGTGAGGCAAACGGGGCGAAGCCGTCGAGGATCGACGGACGCAACAGTACCCCCCCCTTCAAAGGGCATCCACGTTGCTTCCTACCAGGTCTTGGTTTTTGAGGATGCAAGTGATGGAAGTCCTGTAGCATCTCTTTATCCAGGATATTAGACATTGGTGTCCAAGAGTTTTCTTCAGGGTCATACCATTCCCAAGACAGGTGGTATTCCCATACTCTGCCTCGTCTTCTCACATCGAGAACTACGTCTACTTTGTATTCGATGTCTTCTTCTGCATCTACAGGTGTAGCTTCTGGTATCTTGTTGGAGAATTCACTAAGGATCAATGGCTTCAATAGTGAAACGTGGAATGCATTGTGGATCTTTAAAGTAGATGGTAGCTTCAGACTGTAAGTGAGATTGCCCAGTCATCAGAGAATGGGAAATGGTCCAACGAAATGAGGAGCGAAGCAAGCTGAAGGAAGTTTAAGTCTTAAGTGCTTCGTGGAAAGCCAGACTTTATCACCAGGCTTGAAGTCTGGAGCCTTGCAGTGATAAGCATCGTATCTTTCTTTGCTCAAAGTCCTGCTTTAGTAAGCATCTCTTTTGTCTGAGTCCAAAGTTGTTGGATATCTTTGGCAGTAGATTGAGCTGCCGGGGACGACACTGATAACGGAAGTGGCCGAGGCGGCAGTGGTAGTTGTCCGTAAATCACTTCGAATGGTGTTGATCCAGTGGATGTTGCTGGATGAGAATTAATGGCAAATTCTGCCCAGGGCAACAGTTCACTCCAATCATTCTGGTGAGTGTTCACATAGGCATGAATGAACTGCTTGAGAGTCCTGTTCATCCTCTCTGTTTTTCCATTGGATTGTGGATGGTATGCGGAGGTGAAGTCGAGAGAAATATCAAATTTCTTACATAGTGCCTTCCAGAAGTTAGCTGTGACTTGGGCTCCTCGATCGGAGACTATGTGCTTAGGCAAGCCATGCAGGCCGAAGATGTGTGTAAAGAATAGCTTGGTGAGCTCCATGGCGGTGGGTAAGCCTGGGAGAGCCTCAAAATGAGCCATCTTCGAGAACCAATCTACGGTTACCCAAATGATGTTATTTCCTCCTGATGATGGCAAATCTACCATGAAGTCTGTGGCAATATATGTCCATGGTTCTTCTGACACTGGCAAGGGTTGGAGTAGACCCCATGGACAACCCGGCGGTATCTTCTGTTTAGCGCAGTTTGCGCAGGAAGTGACGTAGGAGAATATGTCTTCCTTCATGGTGGGCCACCAGTAACAGGTTTGAAGTTTAGACAGGGTTCTACATTGGCCAGGATGTCCTGAAAGTTTAGAGTCGTGGGCCCAAACCAATAACTTCTTTCTGAGGTTCTTGGGTACGATAGTCTTTCCTGCAGGTACTGAGTGGGTAGCTGCCAATATGACCTTTTCTGGATCAATGATGTGTTGCAGTTCTTCAGATATGTTCTCGGAGAGGAATGAGTGAGATAGAGCGTCAGCTCTGATATTCTTATCTACAGGGTGGTACTTGAGCACAAAGTTGAATCTGTTGAAAAACAGATACCATTTTGCTTGTCTATGATTCAGGCGTTTTGCGTGGCGGAGGTTCTCCAGATTCTTATGGTCTGTGAAGACCATTACTTGATGTTACGCTCCTTCGAGCCAAGGGCACCATTCTTCGAATGCCATCTTTATAGCCAGAAGCTCCTTATCTCCTATTCCGTAATTTTTCTCCGCATGAGAGAAACGGCGGGAGAAGAATGAGCATGGTTGTGGAACTTTTGAATCACCAGCCTGGCTTAATACAGCCCCTACAGCAACGTCTGAGGCATCGACCTCCACGATGAAAGGCTTGGAGGGGTCAGGGTGTCGAAGATACGGCTTGCTGGAAAAGGCATCTTTTAGTTTCTGGAATGCAGCTATAGCCTCTGGAGATCAATTAGCAACATTGGCACCTTTCTTTGTCATAGTTGTAAGCGGTACTGTAAGAGAAGATGAAGGTCCTGTAATAGTTGGTGAAACCTAAGAAGCGTCTGAGAGCTTTTAACCTAGTGGGTTGCGCCCATTTCTTGATACTATCCAGCTTCTGTGGGTCCATTTGGAAGTCTTGATTGGAAAAGATGTAGCCTAAGAAAGGCACTGACTCCTTGTGAAATTCACATTTTGGATAGCTTGGCATAGAGATGGTTCTCCCGGAGTCTCTGTAGTACTCTCTTAACATCCTCCTGATGAGTGGTCATGTCTTGCGAGAATATCAGTATGTCGTCCAAGTAAACAACACACTTATAGAGGAGATCCTGGAAAATGTCGTTCATTAAATTTTGAAAGACAGCCGGGGCGTTGCACAGCCGAAGGGCATCACTAGATACTCAAAGTGACCGTCCCGAGTGTTGAAGGCCGTCTTCCACTCATCGCCATCTTGAATGTGAAGTAAATTGTAGGTTCCTTTCAGATCCAGTTTGGAAAAGATTTGAGCTCCTTGAAGTCTGTCGAATAGCTCTGAAATCAGAGGCAGGGGGTAACGATCATTTATTGTTATTTCACTGAAACCCCTGTAGTCTATACATGGTCGTAATGTACCGTCCTTTTTGCCCACAAAGAAAAAGCCTGCGCCAGCAGGGGACTTGGATGGTCTTATGAAGCCTTTTTGGAGGTTTTCCTGAATATATTCGGACATGGCTTTATTTTCTGCCACGGACAGGGGGTACACCCTACCTTTGGGTGGCTCCGTATTAGGCTTAAGATTAATAGCAAAGTCATAAGGTCTGTGAGGCAGAAGTACATCTGCAGCTTCTTTTGAAAAGACATCTTGGAAAGATGCATACTGAGGTGGCAACCCCGGCATCACTGGGGTAGTAGGCATACAGGGTAACGGAATTACCTCCATCAGGCATTTACCATGGCAGTCTGGGCCTTATCTAGACAGTTCCAGTGTAGCCCAATTGAATTGAGGCATATGCTGCTGCAGCCAAGGTAATCCCAGGACTATAGGGTGCATGGCCTTCTCTAAAACAAAGAAGGAAATGGTCTCAGAATGGAGGGCACCAGTCCGTGACACACTGGTTCGGTACGTAGTGTTACTTCACCCGGTAAGGGCTCTCCATGGATGGATGTAAGAAGTAGTGGAGGTTTCATAGTGGAAGTGGGGATCTGTAGGTGCTCCACTAATCGTTGTAGAATGAAATTGCCTCCTGCCCCAGAGTCCACTAGGGCAAGAGTATGGTACTCTAAAGGTCTGCAGATCAAGGATACAGGAAGAGAGAGCAGAGGAGAAGGAGTGGTGAGACCTAAGAAGAGTCTTCCCACAGGACTTAGTTAGGTCTGCCAGTTTCCTGGACATATAGGGCAATTTTGGACAGCATGACCGGCTTGTCCACAGTACATACACAGCCCCAATTTCTTCCGCGTTCTTCTCTCTTTTGAAGTCAGATGGCTGCGGCCTAACTGCATAGGTTCTTCTTCACCGGCTGCTGGGACCAGAGGAGCAGGCCTGGGTATGGACTTAACTCGAGCTTCGCTCAGGAAGGGTCTTCTGGGAGTCTTGGTCTCTTGAACCTTATCGCGAAGTCAGCGATCGATCCTTGTTGCCAATTTCACTAGTTCAGCCAAGGTTTCAGGCATCTCACGAGCAGCGAGTTCGTCTTTCAGACGAGGGTTCAGTCCTTCAAAGAAGAGGGTCTTCAGGCATCTCGGGTCCCAGGATAATTCAGATGCCAGTGTCTTGAATTTGATAACGAAGTCAGCTAGCGGTTTGTTCCCTTGCTTCAGGTGAACCAAAGAAGATCCTGCAAAGGTATACCGGGCAGGATCATCAAAAACTGACTTAAACAGTTCAAGCAAGCCCTCAAGGTCATGAAGGATTGGATCCTCGTGCTCCCACAGTGAAGAGGCCCAAGACAATGCTCGTCCGTCTAGATATGACAGAATGTAGGTAGTCTTGGCATAGGCTGTGGGAAAGTGTCCAGGTTGTACTGCAAAGTGCATGCAGCACTGGTTAATGAAGTCTCTGCATCTCCATACTTCTCCCGAGAAGCGGGTGGAAGCTGCTAGAGGGATGGTAGTCTTGACCGTCACCTCAGACAGTTTAGCTTCTTTACCTGAGGTGGAAGGCAAGTTCATCTGTATGTGCAGTAGATTAAATGCAGCGGTCAGTCCTTCCAGCGCAGTCTGCTAATCGGAGATCCGCTGAGCCAGGCCTGGAATGGTCTGCAACGCAGTAAGCTGAGCCGGATCCATGGAGTTAGCAATCTGTTATGATAATGTGTGTTTTGTGGATCCTTGGGTGCTGTGGAGATGACCATGCCCACGGGGAGGAGCCCCGTGAGGAGCCACAGCACTTGGCTAGACTCGTACACACAAAACACAGGATAGTTCTTTATTGTACAGCTTGAAGATCTCCACCAGAGGTGGCAGTAGTGAGGCAATCTGTGGTTGTATTCTCAGGGACCTCGGCAGAGGGAGCCCTTCTCTCCTTGATGATGTCAGGAGATTCCGCAGCAGGTCTCTCAGCAAGGAGCTGTGGATGAGATAGACTGAGAGTTAGAGTACTCAGTAGGTGTTTGCTGTTGGTATGTGATTCCACCAGGTATGTTGTAGAAAGTACAGGCACCGAGGCAGGGAGAGCAGGCCCTCGAGGAGCGAGTACCTGTTCCCTGACAGGAACCTGAAATAAAACAGACGGCCCCCAAGGAGCAGGTGCCCAGGTTAGCGATGACCCCGAAGGGCAGATAGAGAGAGCTTCCTGCGACAGCACAGAAGCAGCAGAGTAGCGTAGACAGGAACGGATTCGAGTCCTTGCTAACTCGACGAACTAGCAAATCTGTGGAGGTAAGATACCCAGATAGCGTGATGTCAGCATGAGGGAACGCCCTCAAGGTTCGCACCAAGGGAGGTACAAAGATGTGGGTTGCGCACGCGCACGCGCGCGCACCCTAGTAGATACCTGGAAGGAGCAATGGCGGGAGGCTGCACCATAGCCATTCTGAGAGGTCAACTTGACAACGCTGCGGTAGCCATCTTTCCCAGGTAAGCGGGAGGAGCCATGAATAAGGTGAGGCAAACGGCGCGAAGCCGTCGAGGACCGACGAACGCAACAGACTCCTTCCAAGCAACTCCAGCCCCTGGAAGTCCTTGCTCCCGAAATGGCTCTCACACCAAAGACTGTGGGCATGGCACCTCTGTATCGGGTAGGCAGGTGCTCTGAGAGCAGGACTCGGGTCAGCCATGCTCTCTTTCTGCTTACTGTGCTGCAGTAAACAGCCGAGGAAACCAAAACGCCTCTGGAGGTCCTGTAATGAATCCTTCTAACCCAAGAGGGCACCATCCTTTGTTCCTCCTCGGAAAACCAAAGATGTGTACCTGCTCTCATCTCTTCCCCAAGACTCTCTCCTTCAGCCTCTCCAGCAAACATCCCCTCTGGGGATCTCTGCTCCCACTAAGACCACTCCGTTAAAAAATCACTCAAGGATCTGTAATGTACTGAAGGCATGCCCCTGTAGTGAGGACACCACTGGGTCCCTCCATGTAATTTATTTCTTATAATTTTCCATTATAAACATATAAGGGCTATTTTCAGAGGTATATGCCCGGGTAAAGTGATTTGGCTGAAATTTGCCCTCCCCTAAGAGATATTTGAAATCAGAACCTCGTATTTTTTTACCTTCCACCATTCAAGAAGGAGTCTGATGATCCTTTGACTGTTCTTTCATCTATCCAATGACAGTCTGAATTTGGGGGTGCGAGCCACCCCTCTTTCCCCATCAATCTTAGGCGCACCAGCTATGCTGACACTAGTGCTCTACAACATGGTTTTAGCTACTTTTTACCCAATCTGAAGACTTTTCACAGTGGATCTAGTGACTTCCTTCAAATTGGAGTTGGCAGCACTGGTAGCACCTGTGACCTTGATTGTTACCTCCACACTAGACCCGGAGAAGGACTGCTCATTTTAACATGTTTTTTTTAGGCATCGGGAGGATCTCTGTTTTCAAAAATGAAGATTAGGGTGTTCCCTGACATTGCATAGGTGACGCAAAGAAAGCACGGGCAGTTTATTTTGTTAAGACCACGAGTTCTCCCATTAGGTGCCTCCTTTTTTCTTAAATTTCCCTGGAAGTTTGTAGTTAGATGTCAGAATGTCTTCTGTGTTTTCTTTGAGCCAAGTCAATTGGCTATGTTTCTGTGACTTAAGAGTGTACAAGAAGGCCAACCTGTAAGCCCTTCTCGCAGAGTACAGGGATTCGTATACTCTCTTATAAGCTGCTTATGCATCCCTTTGGTTAGGTTGCTTTTGTTATGTATCGATTTGGTTTTTCCTTTTCTATACTATCTTTGGATCATGTCTTGACCGCCTCCTAAGTTGAGGACTTCTTATTGTATTGCATATACATGAAGACTGCCAGTTTCTTTTTTCCTTCTTTTTCTGTTTTCTTGCTTTATTTCATACACATCTACTGGTTTTTTGTTGAAGAATTCTTTCTTGAACTTGTATTTTTGAAAATTAACAAATTCTAAGTAAAAATTGCCCTCTTCAAATGCAGCTAAAAGGGCAAGTGGCTTCCATTGTGTGCATGCTTTTAGGCACATCAGAAAAGAGGTGTTCACACTGAAGCACATGTGTCACGATTTCATCTGCTGTGAAACTTCATTGTGCCCTGATTCTGCCTACTATAACACCTCCTCACCAGCAGAGGCCTCCAGTGAGCTCTGTTTCGAGCTATCCAAGCCACCTCCTCACTTGACTACCTAACAGCCTGTGGTGCAGCCTCCTCTTCTCCAAGAGACCTCAGTGAGCTTAACCTCCAGCTTTGCCAAGCTCCTTCTCACTACTAGCAGCACACCCAGGCTCCTGCTGTATGTAACCCATCCTTGCCAGAACACCTTTTCCTCTTAATGGAGCCACTCTTGGCTCTCTGACCCGGCTACTATTACCTTGCTTTATGCCCTGTGGCCTCTAGGCCTTATTGTTCCTTGTTACTTGACTTGTGGCCTATCTAGGCCTTACCTTATGGCCTCTGGGCCTTCTTGTTCCTTGCTCCTTGCCTTGTGATCTATCTAGGCCTTACCTTGCCTTGTGGCCTTTCCATACCTAGGGGCCTTTGGGCTTATAGCCTAATGGCCTATGGGCCTCCAACCTTGTTGCCTTCAAGCTTCTATGTTCTTTGTTCTGTGTTGTCTTGCCTTGCTCTTGTCCGGTCCTGCCCTACTCTGTCCTGTATAGCTCTGTCTCTGTTTGGTCTTGCTGGGCCCAGCCCAGTCCAGTCCTGTTCCTGGTATTCACTTCCTGTCTTGTCAGTACCTTGCCTTACCCCAGCCTGTATCTAGTTCTAGACCCTGTTCAGTATCCTGCCTTGCCTGTGTCTCTCCCAGTCCACGCTCAGTACTTTGCCTTGTGTCTATCTGTACTCAGCACCAGTTCTTTGTCTGTGTCCAGCCCCAGTATCCAGTCCAACCCTGTTCCTGTCCGCCTCATTCAGCCGCTACCAAGCCTTGCTTTGTCCAGCCTGTCCAAGCTTTGCCTTATCTAACCTGCCCAGGCCTTGCCTCATCCTCTCTTCCAAGCCTTGCCTTTACCAGTCTCACCATGATGTACTGCGACTGCAGCAAAGACCTAGTGACCTTCAGAGCCCATGGGCTCAACTTGCAGGGGAGGGGACTGGCCCATGTGTTGCCTTGCAGTCCTGTACACCTCCTGGGGTGGTGTACCCCGAGTCCCCGTGAAACATGTAGTGCCCTCTTACCTTGCTCTTTGTGCAGTCACTTTATACATTCATGCCTGTCACATAAGTGCAGCTGGGGCACTGTTAATCATTTGCTGCTTCTGAGACCTCTGCAGCCCTTCTCAATATGGCTGCCTCAGCCTGTCATTTCCTCAAGGCACTGCACTATGCCCATGATCACATGACTGTAAGAGCCAATGAAGTGCAGAGGGAGGATTTGATCCATGAGAAGGCTGAGGGGATAAAGATTTCAAATCTGCCTGGGTTTGTGGAGTGCAGTTTGGAGAGAGATTGACTAGGAGAGCAGAAGTGCTGCGTATGACCCTGCTCTTTAGGCCTGCTGTCCCCCTGCAGGGATTTACACAGGGAGTACTCGAGGTTGAACTGAATCAAGGCTCAGTTTGACCCTTTTGGACCTAGTGTTATCCTCTTTGTCCCAGAAAACTTGCACTACGCTAAGAGTTAGACCATGCTAAGGGTTAAATCAAAAAGTAAGTCAGATAAAAATATATTAGAAATTGCTTTAATTGCTTAAGGCTATGACATTTGTGTCAGCTTCTGCTAACCGATAAGAATCTGTAGCTAAGTGGAAATAGGCAAGCGAAGCAAGATATTCTTAGCTATAGGCAAAGTGCAGGTGCGCGTAACTTTCCCAGAATTTTCAAAGTGAAAGTAGGCGTGGACTTTCACTTTGAAAATTTGTGGACAGCCTGGGGGTAGAAAGCACCCATAGACTTTCCAGCCTTTGAAAATTATCATATTTTGCACTTGCTAATTTTCAAAGACAAACAGTATGTATGTTAATAGCACCTGCTTGCCCCTTACATTTTATTTGTAGGAAAAAAAAATGAATGCCTTATATTATCTTCCAACTCGTTATTTACAGAAATGTTATTCAGTGAAGGAGCACGAGCTGTTTGTGCTGTATTTTCATTTTAGTTTAGTTTAATAAACTTGATTGATTGATTTTCAGTAATAAAAAGCAAGGCTGTTTACAAAACTCAAAGAAATACATAATACCTAATAAAACAGCATAATGAAATATCAGCAATTTACAACAACAAAGCACATAACAGTACAGAAACATCACTGAGTAAAAACAGTAACATAAAAATAATCATTAGTAAAAACACTAACCGAAACTTAAAAACACAAAAGAAGGAATGAAAAGTAAGCCCTGATGTGAAGATCAAAGAGCACCTGGAGTCAGTTGGCTTTGTTCAGAAAAATGGAGCCAGTGGGGGATGCTGCCGCCCCACTAGACACCAGGAAGCTAAGTAAGCTTTGGGGGGGAGGAGAGAGGAGAGGGGAGGGGGGCCCCAGGGTCTTTTTTTTTTTTTTTTTTACAAGATGGCGTGGCTTGTGTTTAGTAGGCAGGGCCGAAAAGGAGCTTCTTGTCAACCCAGCTATGCTAGAGGCCATGGCCAAATCTTCTGCAACAAATTCCATAGCTTAATTTGTGCACTGAGTGCAAAAATACTTTCTCTGATTTCTTTTAAATCTGCTACCAGCCAGTTTCAAGGCGTGTCCCTTAATCTTAATACTGCTTGAAAGAGTAAATAAATTTTTTCCTATTTACCTGTTCTGCTGCACTCTCATATCCCCTCTCGGTTGTCTCTTCTCCAAGCCGAAGAGCCCTAGTTTATTCATCATGGAAGAGCCATTCCACCTCTTTACCATTTTTGTTACCTTTTTCTCTCTGTCTGCTGTATCTTTTTTGAGATGGGGGCATCAGAACTATACAAAATACTCAAGATGCGGTTGAACTATAGATCTACACAGAGGCATTATGGCATTCTCAGTCTGCATGCTCTGTGATGAGAATATGATCTGGAATGGAAATTTAAATAAAATCGGAGCCCTGCGTGTTTCAAATTGTGAATCTGAATCCCAATACCTACAGTACTGAAAAAAGTGCGAAAAGCGGAATATAAATCTAAAAACAAATTAAAAACAAAAAACAAAGTTCAGCACAGGTTTTTATGAACTGTGTCCACTCGATTGGTCCCGTGGAGCAACTTGTAAATACATTTTTAAGTAAACAAATGTCAGAACAGTTTTGGGAATGTATGCAGTTATTCCAGGCTCCTAACACTCTCCAGTGCTACCACAGACAGGACTTAGGGTCTTATTTTCTAAACGGATCGCACACGATACCAAAATGGGGGCAGAGTCGGCCCCGGAAGAGGAAGATTCGGGGCGTCACGGGGGCCGACTCCGCGAAGACGCCGGGGACGACGAAAAGGTAAGGCCCTTTTCGCATCCGAGTTCACGCCCAATAGCTACACCTTCTATGGTGGCGCTATTGGGTGCGAAACCGGCAGCGATCGCACCGCAACGGTGCGATCGCTGCTGGCTAGGGCAGGCCCGCCCCCCGCCCCTCATTACCTAAAGTATCGCAGGCCTGCGATACTTTAGAAAATGAGGCCCTTAGTCACTCTCAGGGGCGGATTGGCCTATCGGGGGGATCGGGCATCCCCCGGTGGGCCAATCGCTCCAGTCACGTGGTCTGCCGTGCGCGGCCGTGACAGAGCCGCGCTCGGCAGACCACGTGATGTGTCCTGGGCCGGCCTGGGCGGCGAATACCAGGGCCGGTCCGATATCGTGAATCCGCCGCTGGTTACTCTTGCTACTGAGTTCTTTCATCCGTGATCTACACCAGCTGGTTGACCACCTATTAACCCTTAGACCATCAGGAATTGACCTCCTTGAACAAATATTTACGTGCACTTTATCAGATGATGTCCATTGTTAGTAAATTGTCAAGGATCATGGTTTGTTCCATGAACTGAGGCCTGGATCAGTCATTTTCTATGTGTATATCCCCTTGCTCTGGGAATTAGACGTTGGCTATCTTTGACTTTTGAACAAGTCATCGCTCAGCATCAAGAAGTTCATTTTCTGTTTGACTATTTCATAATTTGTTTCAGTGTTTACCTATCTTGTTGATCTTTACTGCTCCTTCAGGATTGTGCGCACAAGTTACCACAGTATGTGCCTGGGACAGCTGCTCAGTGGAGGCATTCACAGACTCCAATTTGGAAACAGCAGGGATGTTGCCCATACCATCCCCTAAAATTGCTCATTTGAATAATGTAAGAGAAAGGGCTATTTCCATTGCCGGGCTCCAACTGTGGAACTCTCTACCCCAGGAATTAAGGATTGAATCAGATATTAAAATATTTAAAAAGGGTATTAAAACATGGCTATTCGAACAAGCTTTCCAAGAGTCTTAACTTATGATTATATACCCCCTTTATTATATATATTTGGTTATGATTATTATCTCTGCTCTTACTGTTCTGCATCTTTAACTGTTTAAATTTTTAGTAATTATTTTACTATTTTATTTGTTTTTATTAGTTTATTATGAAACTTTGTATTTACTTCCTTTCATTTTTTGGAAATGCAAATATTTTTAAATGAATATTTGCTAACTAATGTAAACCGATGTGATATGTTCTCATGAAACATCGGTATATAAAAATTAATAAATAATAATAATAATAATAACAACTTCTAAGACACCAATTTTCTCTGAATGTTCCAATGCTGTTCTCTGCCGAAATTGAGCAAGGGATTCCAGTTCCTGAGATAGAGTCCACCTTAGCATAGCATTCAGAAGAAAAGGAGGAAAGGCTAACAATCAAGTCTCTGTTACAACTGCTACTGCTCGATGTCTCCACTCCGCCCTCCTTACCTCTCTGGCGACTCCTCCTGTGGTTGACGGACGTTTGGCTGCCGCGGCATCTGCCTGTCGTCCTTTCCGGCGTCTCCGGTCCGGCTTGGGTGCTGCCTCCCGCCATGCTGTCCCGTTGTCTTAGGGCGCGCGCGCCATGCATCCCTGCTTCAAGTACTTTCTTTGGCATGAACCTCGGGGGTGTCCCCCTGTGATGACGTCACGCATCCCGGATACAAATAGCCTTTGCGATTGCTAGCCGTCGAGTTAGCAAAGGTTTCCCTACGGATGGGATTCGCTCTCCATACCTTAGCTACTCTGCCTCCACTATTGGGCAACTCTATTTGGGGTACCCGCTCCTTGGGGGCCTCTGTCTCTTCTCTTTCAGGTCACAGTCTGGAACCGGTACTCGCTCCTCAAGGGCCCATGTTCCTGGACTCGCTACCTGGACTTCTCTTCTGCCTGGAAGACACCACTGCCTACACCATCGGTGAGTTACCATCTACTTCTCTCAGAGCTGTTCCCTGGAACCAGGTACTCGCTCCTCGAGGGCCTGCCTTTACTTCAGCTCCTGTGCTCCATACCGAGAGACCGCTTTGTGAGTACTATATCAACGAGGCTCTAATACTGAACCCTGCATATATTGCTTGTACTCACGATCTCAGTTTCTCTCCACTACAGCACAGCCATTGTGGGATCGCTGTTCCAGAGCCTAAGGGACTACAAGCCCAGCCATGCTACATTCCTGCTCACTACCGCCACCTCTGGTGGCTCCTCAATACTGTTTAATAAAAGATCTAACAGATAGCCGATACAGTACAGTGTGCTCCGACGGAGCGCACTGTTAGCCTCCTCTTGGACGCGCCTTTTCCCTTACCCCTTATTCAGTAAGGGGAGGAAAATGCGTGTCCAACCCGCAGCACCTAATAGCGCCCTCAACATGCAAATGCATGTTGATGGCGCTATTAGGTATGCGCGCGGGATACAGAAAGTAAAATGTGCAGCCAAGCCGCACATTTTACTTTCAGAAATTAGCGCCAACCCAAAGGTCGGCGCTAATTTCTTCTGGCACCGGGAAAGTGCACAGAAAAGCAGTAAAAACTACTTTTCTGTGCACCATCTGACTTAATATCATGGCGATATTAAGTCGGAGGTCCCAAAGAGTAAAAAAAGTTTAAAAAAAAAAATTTTGAATTCAGTCCGCGGCTGTCGGGCCAAAAACCGGACGCTCAATTTTGCTGGCATCCAGTTTCCGAGCCCGTGGCTGTCAATGGGCTCGAGAACTGAAGCCGGCAAAATTGAGCGTCGGCTGTCAAACCCACTGACAGCCACTGCTCCTGTCAAAAAGGAGGCGCTAGAGACGCGCTAGTGTCCATAGCGCCTCCTTTTGCCCGTTTTTACCACCGGGCCTAATTTAAATACAGAATTGTGCGCACCGGCCATTTGCCGGTGCGCGCGCGGGAGAGTGGGCATTCGCCCGCTCTCCCACGGACTTTACTGTATCGGCCTGTGTGTTGTGTGTCCTAAAGCTGAGCCTGACCTGTGGCCCCTCACAGGACTTCCCCCCATGGGCGTGGGCAGCAGCCACAGAGTCCAGGGGTCCACCCAAATCCTTACAAACAATAACAGTCTCACAGTGCAGCCAAAGTAACAACGGCTGATTTAGGGGGGGAGATAACCTTCTTGCCACAAGCTACCTCACCAGAAGCCGCAGAAACACCAGCAACCAGCTCAAGGTTGAGGCTTTTCACAACAGGAGAGTGCCTGCTCTGATGTACCCGAAACCTGGGCGACTCCTTCGCGGCTCTCTGCAGTCGCAGCAAGATCTCCAGTGCCAGCAACTTCCTCCATCGAAACGTTCCCGATGAGGTCATCTATGAGTGCCTCGGAGACGTTGGCGCAGCTGCAACTACGCTCTCCTCGGGGGCAGATGACCATCCAACGGGCTCAAAGATGCCTCTTTCCTGGCTGACGAAGGATCTCCTGCTCCTGCCTCGGCAATGGGGGTACGAACCCACGAGAGCTTCAGGGTTAAGGGGAAACACACCCAGCGATGGTCATTTGCCTCATGGGGAGACAAGGGTCTGGAGGAAAGACCCGGACTCGACCCTTCCGTTTAGAAGGCATAAGAAACTTTCAAATTGAGGAAACAATCTGACTGCAGAGGCAAATGAAGGAATAAGTACTCATGCAGCCATCTTAACTCCTCCCCCCTGAAAGGGTGAATCTTCATCACTTGCAACCTTCTTCTTGGCTGAGTAGTCTTGCCAGCTTTTATCTCCCCCTGATCTCTAGAGTCCTTTTGTTGGCTAAGGGTCCTATTTTTCAGAAGTTAAGGTCCCTATAAGCTGGAAATTAGGTCTTGGTTACTTTCATTGTTCAGAAGGAAAAGGTGTGGGCTATATCAGATGAATTGAGGCGTCTCTTATATTTAGTTTGCAATCTGTTAAGTGCTGAAATGTGTTAATTTTTTTCTTCAGAAATAACTGATATGGACAAGACTCAGTACTGAAAGTCTATAACTGTAGCATATTAGTTCTTATGCCTTATGGGTTCCCTTACTGCATTATCTTCAAGAGATACCTAATTCCATTCTCACTGTGTAGAGACAAGAACAAATTGTTAATTTTGCACTTTTCTGTGTGTTGTTTTCCATTTTTTTTTTTCCTATCAGTTCTGCTCATACAAATCATTTGTCAGGTATGGTGGAAGACTTTGATACTGTTTTAGTGAGCTTTGACCATTGTTTCCTAAGGGATGCATTAGTGTTTCAGAACATATTTAACTGAGACCAAATGACGATTGAAGTGTGGGTGTTTTTCACTTCAAGCTCTTAGATTGTGCTGACATCACAATTTAAGCACAGTCTGCGCACATTCTCCACCTTATTCCAGATGTTGAAGACAGAATGGCCTGTTGATAAATTATAAAGAAGATGATCTCTAAGTAACCAATAACAAAACCATCTAACCCTATCGCACGTGAAAAGTCAGTTTTCGCGTGCGATAGCTAGATCGGGGTGGAGTCGGGGTGGCGGCAGCACCGGAAGAGGAGGCGTCGGGGCGGACGCTGTGGAAACTTCGTTGGCAGTGATAAAGTAAGACCCCCTTATCGCTGCCAGTAGCGCGCCCAATAGCACCACCTTTCACGATGGCGCTATTGGGTGCGAAAGCTGGCAGCGATAACACCGCGGTGGTGCGATCGCTGCTGGCTTTCGCGGGCCCGCCCCCCCACTTCTCCTCCCCCCCCTGCCCCCTGTTACCGCGCGATTCACAAAGCCCTGCGATTTTAGAAAATCCAGGCCTTAGTTTGCTGATAGAAAAAAAAGAGACCAAGAAAAGACGTTCTGAGCTATTTGCATAACATGCCACTGGAGGGAAGTCAATTTGACTTTAATTTTGCCAAGAAAATGAAAGCAACCCATTTTGGCTTAGGAAATTGGAGCATGAAAAATCTTTCTCGGCAGGTAGCAAACCATTAAATCTTGGTGCGTTATTGGTACAACAGCGACAGTCAATCCTTAATCTCTTGTTTAACAGTCAGCAACCTACGCTCTTTTATTGCTTCAGTTCATGAGCGAGAGATGCTTTTCTTTTTCAGACTGGTAGGGTGTTTGGGTTTTTTTTTTCATAGTTAAGTTTCCAGCACAATAAATTGGTTTAAAAAAGAGGCATGCCTTAATTAAAGGACTGCTTATTTCTAGACGGCTTATTATTTAAAATGTGAGTGCTATGCATATCAGTTAAAACTGGAAGGATTACCTTTAATGGAAGTATTTTTAGCTGTTTAGTTTCTACTGATGAGTAACAGCTGATTTCAAGGCCACGGTCACATAGACTTCAAGCCTGCAGAGATTGGTGCTAATACTTATTTATTTATTTGTTTCCACTTGATTACCAATTCATATATATCTTTATCTCCGAGTAGTAAAGTTGGTTCCAATTGAAATAATATGAATGTAAAGCAGATGTTTGTTTAATGTTATGGTTGAGGACCCAGCTAGGCTGGGAGACCCCCATGGGATCAGTCCAGGACTGCAGGGCAAGGCAGAAAAGAGCTAGAGAATCTTCTGCCTATACCAGCCACCTCCTCCGCAGGTTGAGCCCTTGGGTTCTGGTGGCTGGCAGGACTTGGACTGTGGCCGGGATTGAAGCAGGTTGGCTTGGAACGTGGCGTATTGAGGCAAGGCAAGGCTGGAGACTGAGGGAAGGCAAAACTGGAGTCTGAGGCAGTGTAGGACTAAAGTGTGAGGCAAAGCAGGACTGGAGTCTGAGGCAGTGCAGGACTGGCGTCTGAGGAAAGGCAAGGCTGGAGTCTGAGGCAAGGCAGGACTGGCGTCTGAGGAAAGGCAGGACTGGCATCTGAGGAAAGGCAAGGCTGGAGTCTGAGGCAAGGCAGGACTGGCGTCTGAGGAAAGGCAAGGCTGGAGTCTGAGGCAAGGCAGGACTGGCATCTGAGGAAAGGCAAGGCTGGAGTCTGAGGCAAGGCAGGACTGGCGTCTGAGGAAAGGCAAGGCTGGAGTCTGAGGCAAGGCAGGACTGGCATCTGAGGAAAGGCAAGGCTGGAGTCTGAGGCAAGGCAGAACTGGCGTCTGAGGAAAGGCAAGGCTGGAGTCTGAGGCAAGGCAGGACTGGCGTCTGAGGAAAGGCAAGGCTGGAGTCTGAGGCAAGGCAGGACTGGCGTCTGAGGAAAGGCAAGGCTGGAGTCTGAGGCAAGGCAGGACTGGCGTCTGAGGAAAGGCAAGGCTGGAGTCTGAGGCAAGGCAGGACTGGCGTCTGAGGAAAGGCAGGGCTGGAGTCTGAGGCAAGGCAGGACTGGCATCTGAGGAAAGGCAAGGCTGGAGTCTGAGGCAAGGCAGGACTGGCGTCTGAGGAAAGGCAAGGCTGGAGTCTGAGGCAAGGCAGGACTGGCATCTGAGGAAAGGCAAGGCTGGAGTCTGAGGCAAGGCAGAACTGGCGTCTGAGGAAAGGCAAGGCTGGAGTCTGAGGCAAGGCAGGACTGGCGTCTGAGGAAAGGCAAGGCTGGAGTCTGAGGCAAGGCAGGACTGGCGTCTGAGGAAAGGCAGGGCTGGAGTCTGAGGCAAGGCAGGACTGGCGTCTGAGGAAAGGCAAGGCTGGAGTCTGAGGCAAGGCAGGACTGGCGTCTGAGGAAAGGCAAGGCTGGAGTCTGAGGCAAGGCAGGACTGGCGTCTGAGGAAAGGCAAGGCTGGAGTCTGAGGCAAGGCAGGACTGGCGTCTGAGGAAAGGCAAGGCTGGAGTCTGAGGCAAGGCAGGACTGGCATCTGAGGAAAGGCAAGGCTGGAGTCTGAGGCAAGGCAGGACTGGCGTCTGAGGAAAGGCAAGGCTGGAGTCTGAGGCAAGGCAGGACTGGCGTCTGAGGAAAGGCAAGGCTGGAGTCTGAGGCAAGGCAGGACTGGCGTCTGAGGAAAGGCAAGGCTGGAGTCTGAGGCAAGGCAGGACTGGCGTCTGAGGAAAGGCAAGGCTGGAGTCTGAGGCAAGGCAGGACTGGCGTCTGAGGAAAGGCAAGGCTGGAGTCTGAGGCAAGGCAGGACTGGCGTCTGAGGAAAGGCAAGGCTGGAGTCTGAGGCAAGGCAGGACTGGCATCTGAGGAAAGGCAAGGCTGGAGTCTGAGGCAAGGCAGGACTGGCGTCTGAAGCAAGGCAGGGCTGGAGTCTGAGGGAAGGCAGGGCTGGAGTCTGAAACAAGGGAAGACTGGAGTCTGAGAAAGTGCAGGACTGAAGTCTGGGGCAAAGTAAAGCTGGAGTCTGATTGAAGGCAAGTTTGGAGTCAGGGAAGGCAGGGCTGGAGTCTGATTGATGGCAGGGCTGGAGTCTGATTGAAGGCAGGGTTGGAGTCTGAGGGAAGGCAAGTTTGGAGTCAGGGAAGGCAGGGCTGGAGTCTGATTGAAGGCAGGGTTGGAGTCTGAGGGAAGGCAGAGCTGGAGTCTGATGCAGTGCAAGACTGACATGTGAGGCAAGGCAGGGCTGGAGTCTGAGGGAAGGCAGGAATCTGTGGTAGTGCCAGACTGAAGTCTAAGGCAAGACTAAGGTTAAGACAATGGCTGGATACAGGGACAGGACAAGCCCAGACAAGGACAAGATACAGGTAAGACTGGGACTAGGCCAGACAGATAACATGGAAGGCCCGAGGGCCCCAAACAGGCTAAAGGCTGAGGCTGTAACTAGGGCTGAAGCTAATAGTAAGGCTAAGTGAAGCAGCGCTGAAAGGCCCAGAGGCCAAAGCAAGATACAAGAAGTATGTGGCCAAGTAGGGAGTTGAGTAGCCTCAATGACAAAGTCACCAGGCTTGATAAGAGGCAGGGTTAAATAGGCTGAGCCCTGCTGAATCATGGAATCACGGAGACTATGACTGGAGCGAGGGTAAATGTTGCTCTGTGGAGACCTCTGGTGGTTGGGATGCTGCCTCACAGGCAGAATCACAACATGTAAAAGCATATGAATCTTTTCTCATGCTCCACTTTACAGGTGTTCCGGTGTATTTCCTTGCAGTGGATAAAGGTAAGTACTGTATGGCTTTTCTAAATGTTTCTTTCTTTCTCGGCGTTTCTCAAGTTTGTCCGAATCCTTTAACACGGTCATTTTGTCCCCTCATTTTCCTTTGCTTTGCATCTCTGTATCTTTTGCTTTTTTGTTCTGTCTTGCTAGATATCCCTTCTCTAGCCCACCCCTAGGAGAAAGGTTAGCGCAGTAAACAGAACAAGTGTTTTCAGCTGCCTGAGATTCAGGGGCCAGGCCAATGGATTTGGGGTTTGAGCCCTGTGTGCCCATAGCTAGCGATGCCCCTGGTGCTCTCAGTTCTTAGTGGAGAAAATCGTCTGGGGAAGCTGGGCCAGAGCATACAGAGTTTTGTCCCTAGAACCTTGACAAGGGCTATTGATGCAAAGATTTATTTCTGCTATACCAGCGGCTCCAAGAGAAATGCCTGCAGCCAGGTTTCAGCAAGAGTTCTTATGCAAGCCAACAGAGCACTGAAGATGTGTGTGTGCTCTGATTGTTCACTGTGCCCAGGGTTTCCTGCACTTTTCCAGCAAACTGAAGCGTCTTGCTTCTCTCCCTCCCGGTAGGATATTGCATCTCTCATTCTGTCTGGATCCTGACCAGTGATGTCTACACAGCAGGGGAATTCTCTCTTCCTTGTTTTACAGTTTGTGGCTTCAGCAATATGCTGGTCCTCCCCCTGCTTATTCTGGGATCTGTCTTCCTCTCCCATGGTTGGATGTGGCTGTTCTCTCCGCAGCACTCTCTAAAATCACAACCATGTCTGTTTTAGCATCCATGTCCTAGCACAGGGAAAACCTTCCCTCGCCCGGCTCGCACTCAGCACTCCCAAGAGCCAGGTGCTAGCAGACTGCTGGCTTCCTACCCACCTCACACACACAGGAGCACCAAACAGCAAACAGTGTCAGATTAGACGCTATGGCAGTCCCGTCACGCCGTCTCACATGGCAAGCGTGGAGTAGAACTCGAGGGACCCAGGAGTAGTCAAATTTTCCATTTCCAGTGTTAAAGGCATAACTGCAAGCAGTAGGGGGCCAAACACCATTCCCAGACATCTTGGACGCAGGCCGTAAGGGTCAGCAGGTTACAGCCTGTGCTCAGGCCTGGATTCAGGCCTAGGCAATATATAGGCCGCTGCCTCCTGGTTCCAAATTCTTATAAGACGCCGGAGCAGTACCATCGCTACCGGGTCCAAATCAGAGCCTTCCACCGCTTCTCTGGTATTACCTGTGCCTGACAAAAAACTCAGCGCGAAGCCTTCAGCAGCCTTTGCGCTCTGACAGACCCTGCGGTGCCCATGCAGGAGAAGGGGTGGGTGGGGGGTCCGTCAGCGTGTGGGGGCTGCTGAAGGCTCCGCGCTGATTTCTGTCTTCATCTTCAGGCGCGGCGATTTGGGGACGAGGAGGGAAGGGGAGGGGGATCCGGGCAGAAGGGATCATCTCCACCCCACCGCACCCAATCCCCCTCCCCACAGTGGGGTGGATAACTCTCCCCCCCCCCTCTCCGCCCCCCCCTGTTGCCGCCTTAAGCTGGCCCTGCCCAGGCTATAATATTGATGGATTTCTGCGTCCTAGATGTACAGTGTTACTTTTTTTTGTATTTCATCCCTGCTTCCAAACCCGAGACCATCCATCGTGGATCACGAGTCAGGACCTCTGATTCACCTTTTCCTGACATGAAATGTGAATAAGTTTGGTTGCCAAAGTCAACTAATAATTTTTGGGCATAAATATGTTTTATGGTCCTGAACATGGATGAATTAACTCCTAGGGTTCCCAGAACACAAATCCTGATCAGAAACCCCAAAGGTTAGAGACTGGCCTTTTAAAAGGACGATAATTAGTTGGGGGGGAAAAAGGAGGAAAATACGGTTTATGTTCAAGTATTGAAATACAATTTGGCATCACCAAAAAAAAAAAAAAAAAAAAACCCGGCAAGAAAATAGCTAGGGAGAAGGAAATTCACTGAAAGGAAAGAAGCCCCTTTAATGCACCCTTGGCTGTGCCAGGTACTGAGACAGCATTCAGAGAGACCAGCCTGCCTCAAAATGCATGGCCAGCGGGGCCGAGAGCTGCAAAGTTAATGCAATGAGCCAATGAAAGGAACCAGAACCAACGTAGCCTTTAAGGCAAATAAATAAATACTTCTAATAGGAATGCTAATGCCCTCCCTCGTCTTGTCTCCAGACTACGCCTATAGGCAGAGCAGCCAGTTCAGCTTTCCAAATGAGACAAGATGACAAAAAGAAAAAGCAGAAGCAGGGAGTCCGTGCTTGTAGTGATGATGATACTATAGCTGCAGGGGCCAGACAAATAATAATAAGAGTCATTGTCTGGAATCGGGCATGCAGGCCATTAATTAAAATGAGTTTGCTGGGTCAAGCTGCACGTTAGCAGTCATTTTCTGCATGTGTAATGGGGCAGAGTGCCACAGCTTGTTCGAGGCAGCAGGTTCAGTACCTGCGAGCTTATTGTTTTAGATCAGTCGCTCCTGTTCTTATTTCAAGGCTCTGTTCATTCCCTTTTATTTTGCAGGAGTGGATTAGGCGCTCGATTTATAAATGAATAAAAGGCCTGTTCGTTGAGTGCATCTCCAATTATGAATCGTCACCAAAATTCCCAACTGGGCTTCGGCCAGAGCATTGAACCTGTGGGATGCGGGATGCGTCTCGTCTTGATGGATCTCAGACCTTGCAGGCAGGCAATGAAGAGATGGGGAGAGCCATGGAGGAAGGCAGAATATTCACGCTGCCTCCAGCTGGGATGTCACCCCTCCCCCCCCCTCAAAAAAAGTTTCCTGTGCCATGCCTGGAAACGGTGAGGGTGTTGCTTACCCTGAGCTCAATATTCAAAAGCCATTTATTTATTTAATGTGTTTGTGTGCCGTCATTCTATAAAGTAACAATCGTGACGGTTTCCTCATGGTGTATGTACAATTAAATAACTCAAATCATTAGTACATGAATCAATTAAAACATCACTGAAAGGATAACATTTGTATTAAAGTAATAAATAACCTAAAATTAATAAAATAAAGCTAAATACAATCTATCAATCTAACTCAAAAGTTACGCATCTAAATGGCACAAGTGGCATATGCAGCCAGTTATCCGGCTAAGGATAGAAATGGGACATTACCGGGGCGTTCCGGGGAGGAGTTAAGTATCCGGCTAACTTAGCCAAATATCGCAGAGTAGCGCTTTTGTCTCCAAACCCACCCCCCCCCCCCAGAAATTAAAGGGATCTGTAGCCTGATTTGGTGTCTTAATCGTCTAACAGAAAAGTAACCCTATCGGGCTTTATATACCCCACCCCGCATCCTAAAATTTTATAGAAACATAGAAATGACGGCAGAAGAAGACCAAACGGCCCATCCAGTCTGCCCAGCAAGCTTTTGCGCTTTCTTTTTCTCTCACATACTTATCTGTTTCTCTTGGCTCTTAGTCACCTTTTTTTATTCTATTTCCCTTCCACCCCCGCCATTAATATAGAGAGCAGTGTTGGAACTGCATCTACGTGAAATAGTTTAATTTAGTTAGGGGTATTAACCACCGCAATAAGCAAGCTACACCCATGCTTATCTGTTTATTCAGACTATGTAATTCAGTCCTTGTTGATTGTTGCCTGAATATAGATCCACCTTTCTTCATTCCCCCCTGCTGTTGAAGCAGAGAACTATGCTGGATATGCGTGAAGTGTCAGACTTTCTCCCCTGCTGTTGAAGCAGAGGGCTATGCTAGATATGCGTGAAGTGTCAAAATTTCCTCCCCTGCCGTTGAAACAGAGAGCTATGCTGGATATGTGTGAAGTGTCAGACTTTCTCCTCTGCCGTTGAAGCAGAGAGCTATGCTGGATATGCATTGAAAGTGAAGTACCAGGCTTATTTGGTTTGGGGTAGTAACCGCCGTAACAAGCAAGCTACTCCCCTGCTTTTATGTGGTTGCAAATCCTTTTTTCCACATTTCCTCTTGCTGTTGAAGCTTAGAGCAATGTTGGAGTCGCATTATTGAATAAGGATATTCATCTCCAGGTAGTAGCCATCATTCCCTCAAGCCACCCCCATTCCTCTTCTCTTCATTCACGTCCTCTAGACTTTATGAAGCTGTCGCTCCCCCACCCCCCGGTCAAATCTCTTGATCATACCAACCAGGGAGGCCGGGCCCTTCCCCTCCCAATCTCACTGACCAACCCCGTCTCACCCAAATCCACCCCCCCCTCCCCGGCCCTTCCCCCCATTTCCTGAGCTCAAAAATCCCCACCAGGAGCGGGGTCAGAACTTACCCGCTCCGGGCGAGGTCCAGCACAGCTTCTGTCAAAGTTGTACAGCGGTAGGGGGGCATCACAGCTTCGTATGATCAAGGGGTTTGTCCAGAGGGGATCGGCACACGATGGTTTCATAAAAGTTTAAGATATGGGATGCGGGATAAAAAGCCTGTAGGGCTACTTTAATATTAGTTGGGGGAGACACCAAATCGGATCGTAGGCCCCCTTCAATTCTTGGTATTTTGGAGGCACACACCACAAGCAAGCAAGCAAACACACACCACAAACAAGCAAGCAAACGACGAGAGACCAAGAGCACGAGACCGGGAGCAAACAAAACCAAGGAAACACGGGACCAGACGAACACGAGACCGAGGGAGCAGCGACCGAACGAACGGAGACCGCGCGAGCAGCGACCGACACACACAAATACAAAAGAGGGAGCAAGGGAACAGGGAGCGAGGGAGCGGAGAGCAAGGGAGCAGAGAGAGAGAGAGCAGCGAGCAAGGGAGCAGCGAGCAAGGGAACAGAGAGCGAAGAGCGAGAGACAGGAAGCGGGGAAGAAAACGTGGGAACGAGGAGGACGGGAGCCCACAAGCAGGAAACAACGAGCGGGAAAACAGCACAAACGAGCAACACAGGGCCAACAGCACAGACGAGCACCCACGCAGCACACAGCACAAACGAGCACCCACGGCAGAAGCAAGCAGAAGCAAGAGCAAGAACAAGAGGGGGGGAGGGCGGGCAGAAACCACAGCAACATCAGGAGGAGCGCAGGCGCCTCCTGCAGGTCGTGGAACTCCATCCTGGGAACAAGGAACAGATGGTTTGGGCGCAGGCGCCTCCTGCAGGTCGTGGGAACCCAAACAGCTGGCGCCTCCAGCAGGTCGTAATCAAGAGCATAAGCTGGCGCCTCCAGCAGGTCGTGAGACGAAAGCAGACAAAGAAAAAATTCTGGAACAAAACAAGTCCATCACTGAGCTCATGGCCTTCGGATTCTGTTACGAGCGCGCGCGGGCGCGGTCGTCGTAAGCGGGTGGTGAGCCCTTGGGCCACGGCGAAAGCTAGGGAGGAGCCCCAGCCACACCGTGGGAGGTGAGCTGAGCAGGCATGGTGAGCCAGGCAGGCAGGAACAGAAGCAGGGAGTCCGACCCTCAGCCGGACCTGCATGCCCATGGTAGCCAACACGGGGAAGTTGACTAATGAACGGTCCTCCGACTGTTCCCGGCCCTTTCGGACCTGCCGCAGGGAACGGCAATGGGCAGCAGGCCGGACAGAGGCGAGGGCAGACAGAGTCCTTATACAGAAGACATCAGACGGGGGCTGAAGCAGGCTGAAGCAAGACGGAGACATCAGGGCAAGGGCTGAAGCAAGAAGGAAAGGTCCAGGCGAGCAGGAACTCCGATGCTGGGATACTCACATCCGAAGCCCCTTCGACTGGCAGAAGCTCAAGAGCCCGGGGGACGAATCCCTCCTGTTGGCCACTCCAGGGCCCAACAGGACAGAAGGCTCAGGAACCAGACGAGGACGTAGGTCAAGGCAGAGACAGGAAGACATCCGGGCAAGGGCTGAAGCAAGACACTCTAGACAAGGCTGGACGGAAACATTGCACTGTCCATCAGGGCGCCCCACTCAGCCAGCACAGCTAGACTGGTCACGGACCACCCCATCCCAGACGCGCCCCACACAGCCCAGGAAGGCTGGTCGCGGACCACGCTGAGGAAAGGAGGGTGCGGGGAGGACCCAGGCGAACAGGAACTCCGATGCTGGGATACTCACATCCGAAGCCCTTACGGCTGGCAGGAACAGGAACAGACATCTAGGCAGAGACACAGGACAGGGATCCATCAAAGCATAAGTGATCACGGAAGACCTGGATCAGCAAGTATACAGACGACTGTAGGACCTGATCCGAAGGCCCGTTGCAAGTGAACAGAAAGTCCTTAAATACTGGAGGTAGAAGGCAACTCCCTGGGAGGAGCTTGCCAGGACCGCCCACCGCTGGTCCTATAAGTCAGGTGGAGAGCTGCGGGCCAGCCCCTAGGAGAAGGGCGTCGCCAAACAGGAAGTCCAAACACTGGCATGCAAGCCACAGGCACAGCTAGGCCTCTCAGGCCCTGGAGCAAGTCCCGGATGGAACACAGGCCCTGGAGCTGTGTCTGCTAGGCCTCCCAGGCCCTGGAACTGTGTCTGCTGGGCCTCCAGTCCTGTAGTGCTGTCTCTCTTGGGCCTCCAGCCCTGTAGTGCTGTCTCTCTTGGGCCTCCAGCCCTGTGACTTTGAGTCTCCTGGGCCTCCAGCCCTGTAGTGCTGTCTCTCTTGGGCCTCCAGCCCTGTAGTGCTGTCTCTCTTGGGCCTCCAGCCCTGTGACTTTGAGTCTCCTGGGCCTCCAGCCCTGCTGCTACTCCTGAGCCCTGCTGCTGCTGCTGCCTGCTGGTTCCAGCTACTGCTGCTTCCTGCTTCCAGCCTCCTGCTTGCTTTTTCGGCCACGTGTGTCCTAGTGGCCTCTTGTTTTGTCACCCCTCCTACCTTCCCTTCCTTTGTCCCATGCTGGTAGTCTCCGGCGCCCTCGCAAGGGGGCGCTGGGGTGCAATGGATTCTCCTTCCCTTTCTATAGTTGTCTGTTTCTCCCTGTTTCTTTAGGGGGCGGGGCGGCCAAAGGCCGCCCCCGCCTCCTCCCCACCCACAATAGATGGCATGCAAGCCACAGGCACAGCTAGGCCTCTCAGGCCCTGGAGCAAGTCCCGGATGGAACACAGGCGAGGCCCAGGCTTCAGAGCGGCCTCTGGAGGAAGGTAAGAGACCTCCTGTAGCGCAGCAACAGGGGGGATCGCAACAGAAACTGAAATGGAAACCCAAAAAAGCCACTCTACATTCAGTGCAAAACTGAAGAAATGGAAACAGAAATATAGCACCTAACATGGTACCAGGATCTGCAATAATACATACAAACTAATCTGCACAAAGTTACACCTACATTATGGAACACACTCAAACAGTAACAACCCAATCTATGAAAAAACAATACTACAAATATTAAACCACTAATACACTTCCTAGTAGGAAAATAGAATAAACCAAGCTGCTATACTAGTCAAAGTTTCAAAACAGCTGATGAATAAAATAACATCCAACAATTAATACTCATAAAAATTAATTTAAAAAATTCCATAAATATCAATAAAATATTTCAAAACAGCAGATACATTCCATAATACTCTAATTAAAATGGCAGTCAATCAAGAAAAATCAACTTTAAAAACCACCTTTACTTACCCTCTCCAGCAACTCTCCTACTCCTTTCCCTTGCAAGCCAATAGCACATACCAGAAGCAGCAGTGGCTGCTGAACCTCTGTCCTCACAGTCCTCTTCCTTAGGGCCCACGATCAGTCTCTCTCTCTCACACACACACGCACACACATACCAATTAGACCCCATGACCAGGTTCTCTCTCTCTCTCTCTCCCTCACACACACACACCAGTCACCTCCCTGACCAGTCTCTATCCCTCACACACACTAGTCACCTCCCTGACCAGTGTCTCTCTCACACACACACCAGTCATCTCTGTGACCAATCTCTGTCCCTTACACACTCCAGTCACCTACTTGACCAGTCTCTCTCAATCACACACATGCTCTCTTTCTTACTTACATATATTCTCTCAATTACACACATGCTGGCTCTCACACACATGCTCTCTCTCAATCACACTTTCTCTCACATACATGCTGTCAGTCACACACATGCTCTCAATCATATACATGCTCTCTCTCTCTCAATTATGCACATGCTCTCTCTTACACACATGCTTTCAATCATACACATGCTCTCTCTCTCAATCACGCACATGCTCTCTCACACACATGATCTCAATCACACATGTGCTCACTCTCAATCACACACATGCTCTCTTACACATATGTTCTCTCTCTTAGTTACACACATGCTCTCTATCATGCTCATGCTTTTCCTCTTACATACATGCTCTCAATCACAAAATTCAAACACCTTCCCATCCCATACCATCTAATAATCATCCATTACCTGCTTACTCTCGGTCTGAATTTTCTCCTGTTGCAACCAGTACCATAACTCACATACTCTCAAAAATAAAAATGTCCAATAGCCCTTTCAATCCCTGCCCTGGTAAACTACTAAGAGAAATCCAGGAGATAATGGCACCATCTCTAACACAACTAGTTAATTTATCTTTAACCTCTGGTTCCTTTCCTACCTCACTAAAACTATCATCCATTCTTCCCATGCCCAAGAAGAAAATGATAGACCCAACATCTCTCTCTAACTACCGTCCTATTGCTTCTTTAACTACTCCTGCTAAAATAATGGAATCGGTAATCCTACATCAACTAAAAGACTACATCGAAGAAAATAACATTTTGCAACCTAATCAACATGGCTTCTGCAAGAGCCACAGTACTGAATCTCTTCTTTTTTCATCCTTTGACACCATAATCCGTGGATTTGATTCTACTATAGACTTTCTTCTCATACTTCTTGACATTTCTGCAGCCAAGTTAACAATTCAGTGTCCTGGCCAACAGTTTCTCCTGCCCCTGCTGCATCCCAAGACCCCCTCCACTGCATGCCACTGCACAGTGTACTGGAAAAAAGATAAAAGTGTGCATGGCAGGGCTAAGAAGTGGCAAAAATGGCTGAAAGCCCATTAAAAGAACACAAACCCAGACTAGTAGTTCCGGATTTATATTCCTCAGATTCTGCATCTGTCAAAGTGCTGTTTTACATGATCCACTGAAACAAAGTGATATTGAAAAGTTAGCAGAGAAGGCTGGCCCTATGCCTTTTAACTCAAATGAATGATAAACTGATCCAGTGGGGTCTAGGGAAGTATAAATGAAAAAAATTCAGATTTTGATAAGCTCATGCATCTGGTCTAGGATCACACTACCTTCAATTTAAGAACCCATGCCAATTGGTTAAAAGGGGGCTAGAAACATTATTTCACTTGAACCCTGTCCAAGTGTTTAGAAGCATTTCATCCCTGCCAAATGATTCTGTAGAAGAGTTTGCTTGCAGAGTCTGTATTCTGGAAACAATTTTATGTGAGGTGGAACCCTGGCCCAGAACAGAAACTTAGGGTCAGAGGCAACCTAAGGAACCTTTCTTCAAATTACTCTGCCCAGAAGTCACTAAACATCTACCACTGTTTCAGGGGACCCAAAAGAAATACCCTTTGCTACTTTAATGCTCCGGATAGGGTCTGGAAGAGTCAGCCATAACAGATAATAACAGTATCTGAAGCTAGGAAATCCCACAGAGGGAATAGAGGACATGGACCCTGGTTCCACCAAGGCTGGAGGTCAGGAAAAATTAACTTTAATTGCCACAGGGGCTGGAATAAGTTTTATAGTCAGAGCTTCTCCCACTGCGGACCAGAGAAATGTAGAAATGCATATGAAATTCAGGGTATTAATGGCATAGTTTCCAAATATGTGGTTATCCCAGTTTAATGGGGTATCCCGTGCAAAATAAACAGCTAACAAGAAAATATGTGTGGCTTGTATTAGTTGCATTCTTTGTCTATTACTTGTGATCTGAGCCTCCTCTAACTCTTTGGAAAGCTGCAAACCTTGGCTGGGGAGGCTATCATTCTTTTTTTTTTTAATTTAAATTTTTATTGACAATAGCAAACACCTCAGGGAAACCAGAAACATACGGAACGTATACAAGCCAATTGCAATAAACCCTGCACCTAATACAGTATTGTCTTCCTGCTTGTATATTTATCCCCCCCCCCCCCATACATGAACCAACCCACCCTCCCTCCCCTCCCCCCTTCTGGTGTATAGGAGCTCAATATGTTTTTTTAAAAATGCCCTGGACCATACTGTCCCAGAAAGTCCTATAAGGTATCATTCTATTTTTGAAGAACAGATAGACCTCTGCAGATTCCATACATCGCTTCTTATTCTTTTTCTTGATTTCAGGTGGGCCCGATATATAATCGGAGCCCACGAGTTACCTGGGTGAGGGGAGGCAGCCGGGCGCGTGAGCGACGTCATTGGGGCGCGCCGCAAGTGCGCGGCGCGTCCCGATGACGTCGGGGCAAGGACGGCCCCGGTGGGGGGCGTTCCGGGGCAGCGTCAGCAAGGAGGGGCGGCGCCAAAAGGAAACGCCGCCCCTCCCGGGCGTTCCGGAGGCCGGCGTCATCGGCCCCGATGACGCCGGAGCCCGGAGCACCGCCCCTTTCGGGGCGTTCCTGCGGCCGGCGTCATTGGGGAGGCCGGCGCAGCCCGATGACGCCGGCAGGGGTTTAAAGGGCCGGAGCCTCGTGGCATCCGGCCCTTTTTCGCAGCAGAGCCGTTTTCCCACCCTCCCACCCTGTACAAGTTGTTTTGTGTTATGAAGAATGGAGAAGGGGATAGTAGGGAGCAACGCAATGTCACAGCTGGGGGCGGGTACCCGGGCCAATAGGACTTAGGGTAAAGGGATCAGCCGCGGGCTGACAAGCAGATTGCCGGAAGGAAAGGGGGGCCACGCCCGGAGGCAGGGCCCCCCTGCTTACTACGCGGCGGGGGGGCCGGTGAACGGAAGTCGCCTTGCTTGGAGCGCGGCAGGCGGCGCGGGGTGGGCGTGGTCCCGGCAGAACGTGTGGCAATAAATAGATATATATATGTATTGGCCCGGGGTGGTGGGTTGTTATGACTTATATTGTGTGCTGTTTTATATATATATATATATATATATATATATATATATAGTTAAATAAAAGCTGCGGCCAGTTTTACCCAAGATACGTCTTGAGTGGTCATTTAAGCACAGCAGGGGGGGTGAGCGCCCAGGGACGAAAGGAAGTCACGAGTCCCAGAGTCAACTGATTATACCTTATCATTTGCTGTTGTATTCCATTCCACCACAAATCAGATAAGAATGCACCACCTTTTCTCATACAATGGGAGACTACTACCTCTTAACTCATTGAAATCAAATGGTTCCACGTTTAAGGCTGCTCGGAGAGATCTATACACGGCACAGGCCTTTTTATACAGATGTGCAGCCTTGGATGCAGAAGTGCTCTCTTTTAGGAAGAAGAGAGATTTGAGGGACAGCTGGAAGTAAGAAAAGCTTTGCTTTGTGGTGGGAAGTATACTGAAGTGTAAAGAGGAAGAAAGAATAAAGAGCTGCTAGATGTCAGTTCCAGTACGGGCAAGCCACATGTTCACCAGCACAGGCTGGCATGAAAAGAAGTCATACGGAAAAAAAAAACGCAGCTTAAATCACGGGGACAGTTTTACTGTGTACCAATTCCGAAACACGTCAGAATATCTGCAAGTCTTTAGTCTTTCTAAGCAGTTTGCACAATGGAAACGATTACGGCAATGTAAACAAAGCACAACATACATCAATGCAATATACTCATTTAAACCAGACAAATACTATGCAACTTAATAGCACCAGGTTTGGTCATAGGTACCATTGATCATAAACCTCACCGTCTAGACCCACAATTTAGAAAGGTTTCAAAGGTACTACAGATTCCTGAAATATACAATATGCAAACAAATGTTCTGCTTACCCAACTGGAAATCCACCGGAAAAATCCTGGACAGAGAGCTCCCCCCCCCCCCCCCAAATATAATCTTATTAATCTTAGTAATGATGAGGTATACATGCATGAGGTCCTGGGTTCAGCTGTTCCTGGGCAGTGTGTATAGTAAAATAGACACAAAGGCAGATTTTGTATAATAAGAATATTGTATATAAGATATGTGAGTTCATTACAATGTTATTTTACATAAAAGTGTACCAGCTGCTCTACTGAAGGAGGCAGATAGAGCAAAAGGGGATGTGTGATGGGAGAGGTGAGGAAGAGAGAGAGGAACCTGTGTGATGGGAGAGATGAGGAAGAGAGAGACCTGTGTGAATGTGAATGTCCCTTTTAAACAGTCTGGGAAGGTTCAGTGATGTAATCAAGAGACAAAGGGATAAAAGAGGCAATCTCTTTACCTAAAAGTTAAAAGCACGTTTCCTTCAAGTTAATATCTACCTTTTTGTCCAGTGATTGTTCTTGATGGTTTTAACCTTTGTTAGACCAGGGCGGTAATTAGATCATTTTGTGTCTTTGTCTCCAATGTAAGCCTGTCAGCATATAGGTAGTTCCTTAGGATTTGCTCAATGTCTGTTCAGGCCTGATTAGATCAAGTTTGGTATATGTGTATTGTGTATCATACAATGAACATAGGCCCAAGAGCCTTACTGAATTACATTGTAGATATGTATAATATTGAAACCAATACTGGTTGGAGAGTGTCCTGCTGTTGTTAAGGCAACTGCTCAGCCATGTCCTGTACCTGCTTCTGGATTTCCCACATATTCTGGCTCACATAGAGCTGGTAGGACACTATGTGGGTGATAAGCATGGTGCCCTAAACAACTTTCCTCCCAACTGCATCCAAGGCCCTCTGATCATTTCTCGGGGGTGCTGAGGAATGGGTCTGAGTGAAAGTGGCCTTTTTGAGAGCATATTCGACCACGAAAGATTGGTGTGGTACTTGATGCTTGCCAAATCTGAGAGCCTTCTAGATGATACAACGCGTCCGCCTTCCTATTAATGGGAGGAACTGAGAGGGGATGTTCCCCATATCTTCATCTGCAGCTCCACAAGGATCTCATCCACTGAGACTGCCATGATTTCCTTGGGAGGCTCCATGTACTGGAGGATATCCAACATCCTATGTTGGATATCCTCCTCAGTCTGTAACTGAAATGGGATAGCCTCTGCCATCACCCTGACAAAATCTGTGAAGGAGAGATCTTCTGGAGGAGACTTCCTTCTGTTGGTAGAAGGAGACAGGTCTGAGTAGAGCCCATTTCAATGTATTGTCAGAGACACTGGAGTCATCATCCCCAAGAGTCATAGGGATCCTCATCCTCACTACCTGAAGGCAGGGATGGGGCCCTAGGAGCTTGGCCAGCGGTATGGGTACCGAGTAAACTGGCTGCGGGAGTTCGGATCTCGCTGTTGTATCAGTTCCCCCAAGGAGCTTCCTCCTCCGAGAAACCATGAACCAGTACTGAATCAGCAGACGGTGCCACTGATGCCTCGCTGGGCGTTTATACCACCCCAGGAACCAACACAGATTGTGTCGTTAACACTACAGTCAGTGCATGCAGGGATTCCAACATTGACTTAAGGATGGACAGTGCCAGTCCCAGTGCCCTGTCGCTGAGGCTCCATACCACCCTCTCCATGGCTATCTGCATAGTTGTCAGTAGAGGCTATCGCAGACCCAGGTTATTGATGGTGGCTTGGCTCTCCTCATCATGGGGGCATTTTGGAGGCATCACATCTAAAGCCAGTGCATCCCCGTGCATCAATGGAGACCAAAGCCAATGCTTCCTTGGCTTCCCTCAGTGCTCAAATCAATTCATCCCCAGTGCCGAGGCTGAAGACAACAAAGCTGATGTCTTCGACCTGGGGAAACAAGGATAGATCGGTATCAGGGAGAAATTTTATTGATCATATAATGGAATGGAATGCCCGACTCGGGCAGAGTTTCGCCCATCAACCTGGGCTGCTTCAGGGGCTGTGTCAATAACAAAATTAATAGATTAATAAAATAAACAGTAATAAACAGAAATAAATACATTAAAGATCATATATAAGAAACATAAATAAAAATATATACATAAAAAAGTACACACATATATGTTTAATACATACAGCATAAAAACATATGTATGACCAGACACATATATATTTGTTGGAGCTTGCGTCTGCCTTGAGCTCGGGATGCTCAAGGCTTGGCAATCCTGTTGCGCTGACGAAAGGTTGGAGCGCAACCAAGGGCTCTCCAGCATGGAACAAGGAGAATGTGTGCCTTTGCGGTGAAGACAGTCCAAGTCTGGGAATCAGGAACCTTAAATCCCCCACCAACTTGCACGCCCATGAGACCACCAACGCAATGGTGGTCTCTGAATGGCTCTCCAACCGTTCCAAGCTCTTTCGGATCTCCCACAGGGTGTAGCAGAGGCTGCAGGCTGGACAGAGGTCACAGTGGAAGGAGGATGTAGGCACTGGAGCTTGGAGTGAAGACTGGTGATAAAACCTTGGAGCTTGGAAACTCAGAGTAAAAGCAGGGAATCTCCGGAGGCATGGGTCCCACCGGACCTGGAGCATTAGGACTGGGAACATGATGGAACTTGGGACATCAGGACATCGAGGAACATCAGGACATCAAGGAACATCAGGACAGTGACTAGGAAGATAAACGAAGATCCATGGAAGAAGGTCAAGATGCCAGGAAGGAGCTGCAAACAAGTCCTTGGGAGGACTAGCCCAGGAGGACTAGTTCCTTGCCAAAGCAAGGACTGACTGACGGAGAAGCCCCTTTATAGGGCAGGAAGCAGGCAACTCCCTGGGAGGAGTTCAGATGGGCCACACCTGGCTGGCCCTATAAATGAAGGAAGAAGCCATGGGCCCGCCCCTTAGGAAGGAAGGGGCAGGACCCTGGACAGCGGCCATGCTGCTGCGGAGGCGAAGAGATGGATCAGGCCTCAGGGCAGGCCTGATGAGGGAGCGGCAGCGTCCCAGCCGCATTAGAGAAGCTGAAGAACGGCTTCCTGCCACAGGAGACATCGAGGAATGCGGCCTCTGGGTCGCAGCACCAGATGTCGGCGTCGGCAGCCTCCTCCGGCCACAGAGGAAGGACAGGCATGGCTCCGTGCCGCAAAGGGATCCTGATGCGGCTCCTGCCGCGCCAGCATGGTGGCGCCCCCGGCCGTGGGAACCAGGCAAGGCCCCGGCTTCTATGGCCTCCAGCCGCGCAGGTAAGCACCTCCTGTGCCTCCAGCCATGGGGGGAGCACAATAATATTCACACATAACTTACATAGAATCTATATAAATAAAAATGTTAAATAGTTTGTAGTCATTTCATCATTTCTATAGAAGCTGTGCTTACTATTGCCTACCAGTAATCCAACTTCCATCTAGTATTCCAAATTTATAAAGCAAAAATTAGAAGTATAAAAAGATATTGAAAACACAAAATAAAGTGATGGTATATATTTAGGTTTATCAGCTAAGTGCACCATTATTGCTGAATATGTGGGGGAGAGCTTTCCACAATTCAATTCTAAATGAAGTGCATGTATATTAGTATTAAAAAACTTTTGACACTATATTTCCTCATTACAAAAAACTCACCTTAATGAGACATTTGTAGAGAACCTTGAGGAATTTCTGCAGGTTGAATGGAGGGGGAAGATGGGTGTGTCTTGCCTGCGGAAGGCCCTGGCCAATCTCAAAACAGGGACATCTTGTCCCTGCTGAATGCGGGCTGGAAGGCTGATTTGCCCACCTTGGCTGAGTTCTCTGTCTTGGGATCATTCAAATGAATACCTGAGTTAACAGAGCATGCCAACCTAAGGGAAATGCAACATAAAATTCTCCATCAGGCATGTCTCCCACCCATGTCTCCCACCCACTATCCCCTAGGGCTCTAATGGTCTTTCCAATATACATCTTACTTCACGGACAAATGGCTGCATAAATGACACCTTCACTTTTGCAGTTAATGAAACTATTCAACTTAAATGTCCTGTTTGTGGCTGTAACGTTAATGCTACTAGTCTAAACCAAGAAATGGATGTCTCAGTTTTTTTGTAGTGTAGATGTGAAATTCGGGATGCATTCTTTTAGGATTGGAGCGGCAACTTCCGCCGCTTCAGCAGGTTTATTTGGAGGGATGATTCAGAGGATTGGATGTTGATGCGTTCAAAAGCTATGTTCGTCTTGGGCCTTTGTAATTTTCAGTGCTCTACCTAATTGTTTTCTCTTTCTAGGTTCTGCATGTTCGCAAAGTCATGTTTGGATTGTGGGACATTCCTATATCGTTTGGCTTACAGACACACATGCGGACACCCTTATGGGTCTCATTTGGACTTATCAGGAAGAAGCGTCAAGTTCAGTGGTTGGGTTGTAGGGGAATGATGTGGGATGAGTTGTTCCCATGTTTACAACGGGGTTTAAAAAGTTATGGGCAACTGAATGTTTTAATTATTCATTTGGGGGATAATGATAGGGGAAAGATAACAGGATGCAAATTCATTGGCATGGTTCGCAAGGATTTAATGTTTATTTCCATACTATTCCTTGCTGCTGTAATTTGTTGGTCAGACATTATAGAAAGGGCTGCTGAAATGAACAGTTTAATCTGGCGAAGAAGCCACACTAAAGCCAATCAACAGATTGGCTCCTGGCTAAGTCTTTTGGAGGGTCAGCATATCCGTCGCGAATAGTCGTGGGACTTAGAGCGGGGTCTCTTTAGAGATGACGGAGTTCACTTATCATTTATCAGTTTGGACTTATTCCTTAATTCAGTTCAGGAGGCTTTGGAAAGAATTTTTCAGTAGGAAGCTTGACCGAATCTTTGGGGGTCACAGATTTGGTGATCTGTGCCTGTGGCGGGTTGCCCGAGTCTTTTGGGGGTACAATGTTATTATTTCTGCTGAATTGACTTCGGTCATGTTTCAATTTACAGGACGACTGGGTGCAGTTGTCAACTTTGGACTCCTTGCTGGGAGGTGGCGGGGTCGTGATACTAAGTTTCAAGTATGACAGGAACTTGCTGGCCAGGTGGCTAGTAGTGATCATCCTGCTGGGAGGTGGTGGATGGTCATTTGGAGTTCCTTAAATTTCAGTGTTGTGGGCTTGGGCACCTATTGTATAATAAAGCTGCGGCCTGTTTGATTCCAATTTTGCGTCTGTATGTTTTCCTGAGGGGTTTTGTAAAAGGGCAGTTGCGGAAGAAGTGCATTGCTGGCTACCCATGTTATATGTTGTGTATTGTGTATTGTACTTAGTTCTCAACTACTGCAGTGCGAATGCGGCATTTTGAACAATATATAGAGCTTTATTCTTAATGGGCCAGATTTTCAAAGGGGTACGCGCGTACCCCCCGAAAACCTGGCCGAAGTACCTCCTGCGCGCGCCGAGCCTATGTTGAGTAGGCTCGGCGGCGTGCGCAAGCCCCGGACGCGCGTAAGTCCCGGGGCATTCCTGGGGGTGTGGGGGGGGCGTGTCGCGGCAGCTCGTCATGTGGGGGCGGGGTCATGGGCGTGGTTCTGGCCCGGGGGCATGGCCGAGGCCTCCGAAACGGCTCCTGGGCCTGGGAATCACACGCCGGCATCCAGCCCGGCGCGCGCAAGTTACGTCTGCTTCGGGCAGGCGTAACTTGTACAAGAGGTGGGGGGGTTTAGATAGGGCTGGGGGGGGGGTTAGGTAGGGGATTTTGTAGCGGCCTCGGAGGGAACGGAGGCAGGCTGCGTGGCTCGGCGCACGCAGGCTGCCGATTTTCGGCAGCTTTGCACACGCCGACCCCGGATTTTAATGGATACGCACGGCTACGCGCGTATCTATTAAAATCCCACGTACACTTGTTTACGCCTGGTGCGCAAACAAAAGTACGTGCGGGCGCAAATTTATAAAATCTACCCCAGTGTGTTTATAACTACTTACAGTATCTTGCTGTTTTTTAATGAGCACATGTTTCTAATCTAGAACTGCGATCACACATTTAATATTAGTGCATTAGTTTTGGATGTTTGATATGAGCACTCTATCACTACACTTCTATTATTAATAAGAAACCATAAATAACAAGCAAGGGTTTCAAATTATTTCTGTCACCAATACTATCGTTTTCGAATGTGTGTATTCTTTAATGTAAACACCTATCGCGCCACCTCGGGTAAGATGCCATACATTTTGCTTAGATATTTGTACTGTAGAAATTACTTTTTTGAATTTTATTAAGCACTAATCAACAGCATATATGATCCCAATAGAACAGAATTGAAGCTGTGCCTTAATTTCCTAAGAGAGATCTATTGACCATAATTACAGCTTGACTTGCCATTAGTTTCATAGACAGTTTGGGACAATATAGGTAATTTTATTTGTATTTATCATTATATGTAAATTATGTGTGAGTATATATGTCTGGTCATACATGTTTTTTATGCTGAATGTATTAAGCATATATGTATGTGCAATGCCATACTACTAGGTCTCCCTAAAAACGCAATACAACCATTACAGAGGCTGCAAAATGCTGCAGCACGCTTACTCACTAATACTCACCGCCATGAACACATTACACCAGCTCTCATGTTCCTTCACTGGCTTCCTGTAGCATCTAGGATATTATTCAAAGTACTCACCCTCATTCATAAGTCGATCCATAACCAAGATATGCAATGGTTCTCCGATCATTTTACTTTCCGGACATCAAAGAGACCAATAAGAAAAATGCACCAAGCTAAACTCGCTTCTTCTTCGCTTAAACACATAAAACACGTTGCTACAAGAGACCGCTCATTCACTATTGCCGGAACCAACATCTGGAACAAAATGCCCACAGACCTGCTTCTAGAACCCTGCCATAGAAAATTTAAGCAAAACCTCAAAACCTGGCTGTTCGAACAAGCTTACACTCAATGATCATCTCTTCTTCTGAAACGCCGATTACTTGTTCCTGTTTCTCTGATCCATTGCCCCTCGCCTATTCTATATTTTTTTTTGTTTTTTTTCTCGCTGCTAAATTTTACTTTATCGGTCTCTGATCTCCCGTTTATTATTAGACTTGCCATTAACTATGGAATTTGATTATCATTGGTTGAATTGTTTTTGTTATTAATTTGTTCTTAATTGATTCATATTATGTCCACTTTATTTCTTATTGACTGTAAAGCTTGTTGCTGATTTATTGTTTATTGTAAACCGAGGTGATGTTAATAACGTGCCACGGTATATAAAAAATCTCTAAACAAATAAATAAATAAATGTATACTTTTTTATGTATATATTTTTAATGTTTTTTATATATGATCTTTAATGTATTTATTACTGTTTATTTTATTAATCTATTAATTTTATTATTGACACAGCCCCTGAAGCAGCCCATGTTGATGGTCGAAACTTGGCCTGAGTCGGGCATTGCATTCCATTATATGATCAATAAAAATTCTTCCTGATACCGATCTAGCCTTGTTTTGTCTGCAATTCTGCTATACTGGATCTGTTACGGTCGTGGACCCTTGGGCCGGTTGGGACAGAGGATGGTATGCTATGGAAGACCACAGCAAGCGTCCCAGCCGGGAGGCAGCTCGGAGAGACTCAGAAGAGGCTTCACCACTGGAAGTCCGAGGTCCCCCCAGGAGGAGCCCGTAAGGACCTGGACCTCTTGGACTTAGGTGGAGTCCTATGCGACCAAGGACCCAGGCAGCGGCTGAAGAGATGGACCAGGGCTGGACCCAGGTAGCTGAAGAGTCTTCACCCTCGGAAGTCCGCGGCTCCCCCGAGAGGAGCCCATGAGAGCTCGAGTCGCTGGGACTTAGGAGAATCCTTCTGGGCCAGCAAGTACCGGAAACCAGATGTGAGGAAGAGGCCGAAGTCGGAGTCCAGGGGCGAAGCCGGGTCAGAAGCAAGGAGTCAGAGATCCAAACCAAAGCCAGGGACGAAGCAGAAGACGGAGTCGCGGATGGAGCAGGGTTGGAAGCCAGAAGTCGATACCAAAACCAAGGGACGGAAGCAGAAGAGAAGTCAGGAAGCAGGCCGGGTCAGAGACAGAAGCAATCCAAAGTATTCGCAGAGGCTGATGAAGCTGCAGGGTTTAAATACCCTGCAGCGTGTGACGTCACCCGGAGGCCCTCCTATGATTTTCCCGCGCTGGCCCCTTTAAGGGTTGAGCCCCCGTGTCTAGGGGGCGGGGCCCAGTGCGTTGGGTCGGCGGCGTTCTCCCTGCTCGAGGATCAGGCCTACGCAGCCTAGGTCGGCGGCATTCTCCCTGCTCGAGGATTAGGCCTACACAGCCTAGGAGCATTCCGTACAGGCCGGGCCAGCCCGGAGGTAGGAGGGACCAGGGCATGGCCTGGTCCCGTAACAGGATCGGCTTCCGTGCTGTTATTCAACCTAGGGGAGGCAGACGAAGGCCTGTCTCTGGCGTCCTTGGCAGTCACCAACACCAATGGAATCCATGATCCCGTTGATGTTGATGGCTCAGTGTGGTTCCGTGGCTCGATACTGATGCCTCCAATGTTGATGTAGCTGCTTTCTCTGAGCTGAAGTCGAGTCATCTTATCGAGCCAGATCTTACGTTCTTTAATGGTCATCTGGGCGCACTTGCTGCAACCCTGGACATTGTGCAATACCCCCAGGTAGAGGATACGATCATGGGGTCCTTGATCGACAAAGTCCTCAAGCCTTAAACCCAGACGTGAACATGCTGACCTGAAACAAAAGGGATGCATAATCGAACTCGATGGCGGCAGCCTATGATGGCCAGAGGTCACCGAAGGCACTACCACCTGGGGATGACAGTGAAAGAAAACTTACCTTAAACGCTGAAAAACCTGGCTAAAGGCACTAAAGGGAGAACTGTGTTGATACCATGAGGTTATTATTAAGCAAACACGAAAAAAAGCAAACTTCCAAGAAGTTTAAGAGAGCAACTCAATTGCCATGACACACTAGGCTCCGCGGAAAAAGACTGAGAGGACCCCGTGTAGATGTGTGGTATAATGCATGCTGGGCATGCTCAGAGAGGCTCAAAGACCTAAAAACTTTGACGTTTTACGTGCTGGGTTCCATCCAATGATGTCACCCATTTGTGAGGACTGCCATCCTGCTTGTTCTTGGAGAAGCAACTTTTTCTCTCAAACTCAAATATAACATCAATCACATTACCTAATACAGAAATCCCACACTGACAGAAACTTACAGACCCGTCTTCATGATTAATGAAGATATGAAAATTTTGGCAGCAATATTAGTGGACAGGCTTAAAACTGTAATCCCAGAGTTAGGAGTGGAACAAGGTAGTTTTATATCAGGCAAGCAAACATGCTTTGACCAACCTAAGAAAATAAACTGCCACACTGTATTTACAACATTTCACAAATCTTTATTGATTAGCTTAGATACAGAAAAACCTTTTGACAAGGTGTAATGCAGTTACATATTCTAGGCTCTTGAAGAATTTGGCATGGGAATATTCTAAAATGGATTGAACTATTTGTTGCCAGAGGATGTGATTAGTGCAGTTAGTGTAGCTGGGATTAAAAAAGGTTTGGATAAATTCATGAAGAAGTCCATTAACTGCTATTAATCAAGATGTCTTAGAGAATAGCTACTGCTATTAGTAGCATCAGTAGCATGGGATAGACTTAGTTTTTGGATACTTATCAGGTTCTTATGGCCTGGATTGGCAACTGTTGGAAACAAGATGCTGGGCTTGATGGACCCTTGGTCTGACCCAGTATGGCAATTTCTTATGTTCTTATTATATCATCATCCACAAACAATGGTTTTAGTGAATTGAACAATTTCACAACCTTTGGAATTAAAAAGGATTAGGAGATAAGGGTGCCCACTTTCACCTAAGTACAGAGAAATTAAGGTGGGTTCTTTTGAATGTCCTTGTGGACGATAAGTTTTTGTTTGTAAAAAAATCCAGAAGGGGCTGTAGACAATGTAATGGATTGTTTAAATGTATTGGGGAAATTTGCTGAACTGCAATTCAACTTTAGGAAATCCAAAATGTCTCTCCAATCACATTTCAAAGACAAATGAGTAGGGGAATTACCACTGAAGTGGATAGATAAATCGTATGGAGTATCTTGGTTTGCTGAGGCGCTTACCTACACGGCCCGGAGGCCGCAGCTGAAGCCAGGGCCTTGCCTGAAGCGGCCGATGTCAGGTGCTTCCGCAACCCGGCTGCCATCTTGCCGGGTCTTTCCAAAGCGGCCTGGAGGCCACTGAAGCCGGGACCTGTTTGGTTGAGAGTCCCTGGACCTCTCCTGCGAGGCTGACGCCGCCGGGGCCTGCCCTGAGGCCCAGCTCCTTTGCTTCATGGCCGCTGTCCAGGGTCCTGTCCCTTTCCTTCTTAAGGGCGGACCCGTGGCTTCCTTTCAGATTTAAAGGACCAGTGCAGGTGTGGTCCTCTTCAGGCTCCTCCCTGGGTGTTCCTGCTTCGCCCAATAAAAGGGCTTCGTGTTCACTTCCACTTCGCCTTCGCTTGTTCCTTCCTGGAACTGTCCTTCAGGAGCTGGTCTTCTATTGGACTCCGTGTACTCCTACTCCTGCTTGGCATTCCATGTTCTTTGTTGGATCCTTCATCATCTTCTCTGTCATCTTCTCTCCTGGTCTCTGCTGATGCCTCATCCTTCCTGATGTCCCCATTGTCTAGTTTTGATGTTCCTTGACCTCGTTACCATGCCCTGATGTCTGTGTTCGAGATGTCTATTCTTTTTGTAATAAAACCGCTATCTTTCTTCCCCGCTAATCAACCCTGCCCCTCCAATTCTTTTCTCCCTTCTAGTTCATCTCACCAAGGTTATACTTTGCTTTCGCACAAATGATGGTTAGATAAGTTGTCTCCACCCTGCTCAAAGTAAGTTAAGATTCTGACTCTAGTTTCCCCCTTGTTTTGTTCAATCCAGGTTTCTCCACCTTGTTCAATGTAAGACAAGACTCTGTCAATGTTAGTTTGCTGGTTGTAATGTAAACCGATGTGATAATTAATTCTGTTAATTGAACCTCGGTATATAAAAGTTATAAATAAATAAATAAATAAATGTCTTCCTGGACTCACATTGATCCATCCCAGCATGGTCCATGACCAGCCGGTTGGGCTGTGTAGCGCACGCTATGGCCCAGTGGTTCGCGACCACCCCAAGTGCGGTGTGCAGGGCACTGGTGGGTTTTCCCTCATCTGGTGATGTCGAAGACCTCTTCTTCCTCCAGGCCTGTAGTCTTCAGGATGTTCCTCTTCGTCCGTCCCGGCTGCTCTTCATTGAGTATCCAGAGTACCATCTTGGACTTCCTGGGATCTTCGCCTTAGAGGCTTCTCCTTCCAAGTTCCTCCGATGTCCGTCTGATCCTGAGTTCATCTGATCCTGAGGTCATCAGCTTTCATGTTCCAGTCAACTATCTCAGCCTAGTCCGGCCTTCCGCCGCTACCCAGCGGCTAGTCCAAAAGAGCTTGGAACGGTCGGAGGATCATTCAGAGACCAACATTGCGTTGCTGGTCTCACTGAGGTGTGCAGGTTGGCAGGGCTTGGGCTGCTCCGTTCCAGATGAGGTATGTCTCGCCGCAAGGGCACACTTTCCCAGAAGTCCAGGCCTTAGTCCCGTAACAATATGTATTTCAAAAAGTGACTTTACAAGGTGGATGATTATACCATAGTGCTCTAGCAATGTGTGTTGCTATAGTGCAGGTTGCACATTAATTTGGCACCTATTGTTTTTGTTTTTTTTGCAGGTACTTCTGCATATCAAAACCTCTAAGAACTTTTTGAATTTACCCACCGGTTGATTTGTGCTATATATTCTGTGGGATCTTAACCACTTTCCTTATTTTATTTTAATCAAGGAATTTCTGCAAAGCTTGGTGTAATTCGTGTTTTACCTTTTGAAGCAAAAAGATATTGATGAGACTGAGATATTAGATTGGGATAATTGGAGCATCTTTCCTTTTGCTCAGAGATATTTGGTGTTCCTCATCAGCAATTTTCATGCATACCCACAGGTGAGATGGTATATTTTTTTTTGTTGCTCAACAAAAATCCCTGCTCTTGTTGACAAGAACTCACTTGATTTTATGCACAGGAAACAAAATATTCTTTCATCATGGAAGAATTAAAATAGTTATTTATGTTCTAGATCCTTTAAGGAAACTATGGCAGGACAGATTAGCAGAAATTTCACTATAAGACATGAGATTATTTTTTTATCCAAGCACAAGGTGTAGCTCCTAAAGCTAATCTTCCAAGAAATGCAATTTAAAATTTGACATGGATGTCACATAGATTGAATCAAGGCTTACTATACTTAGACCTGAGTATTAAATGTGGAATCAATAGAGGCTCATTAATGCATGCTTTTCCATTATGGCCAAATAAACAACTTCTGGAATGCTTCTTTGATCAGATTTTAAAAATTATAGGAACAGATGTTCCACATAAGGGCTTCTTTTTACTGTTAGGGAAGAAATAAACATTTTTAAGTCTTTCAAAAGAAACTAGAAAATAAATGACTATCTCAGATAAATCTATAAAATGTTTTGCTGAATTAACAGAAATTGCACAGGGGGTCTTCTCCTACGGTCAGTGCTACAGATGGATAGATTATCTCTTATAATGGAAGGGCAAGACAAAAATAAATTTGAACAAAACATGGAATGCATTTCTTATATTTCTCTCTAGAGCAACAGGGGATGCACTGGAGAATGCTAATGTTAATTCTATGTTTCTGTTTTCTTTACAGAGAGGGTAGTGGCTGCATTGAATGACATCCTAGTAGAGAATGGCGGAAGCAACAATATCTGAATTAAAAAAAGCATGGGATAAATGCAAGGGCTCTCTGATGGAGCAATGGGAATTGTAAGGGCTATATAAATCAAACGGATGGGAAGACTGGAGGGCCATATGGTCTTTTTCTGCCATCATGTTTCTGTTTCTTACCTGGGTACATAGGTAACTTTTGGTAAAGGGTCCTGTTTACAGGTATGAATGTGATAAATGAGAGAGGTACCGTTGAATGGGTGTTTGGTGGTTATGTTGTGGGGTTTGAATGCAAAAAAAAAAAGTGGTCTGCAGAAAAAGATTTGAGGTATGTTATTGCACTGCCAATATTTGAGACTATTAAATATTCTCTTCAGCGTGTAAACATGATGATGTCTCAAGTTAATTGTTGGGTTGTGCAGATGTCATGCCAATAACATAACAAGATACATAACAATAACAATAACATAATAACAAAATAATAATAATAATAACATAATAACATAACAAGATACATAACAAGAACAATAACAAGAACTCTATCCCAACGGAGCTAAGGCAGGAACCTTGCCTCCCAACATTCAGGAAAAGACTCAAAACGTGGCTTTTCAAACAAGCCTTCCCAGACTCAGATTAAATTCTTTACTCACCTAACAACCTACCTTCAAGCACTACCAATATCCAGAAAACCATTACTTCTGATCTCTACCCCTATGTAAAAAACTCTACCATTCTATTTTCCACCCTTATGTTTAAAACTGCAATTACCTCAAATGAACGTCATTGCAAATCACAAAATGCTTTATTTTGTACCCCGTCATACTTCAGGTTAATACTCGATGTTAAAGTTCCTATTATTTTTTCTCGCTCCTAGTTTTACGCCTCCCTGTTTTATTGTAACTGTAACTTTATTATTGTGTTAGCACCGTTCACTGTTTTCTGTTTATCACCCCACTGTTTATTGTAAACCGGCATGATGTGATACCCTCACGAATGCCGGTATAGAAAAAATTAAAATAAATAAATAAAATAACAAAGGAAGAAAATGAAGATATAATGCTGTCTGGAAAAGCAGAAAAATGAATAAATCTGAAAGAAATGATCAGTTTTTGCAACTAGGAACTCCTTTAAGAGGATCTTAAGATTTTTTTTTTATTAGCTGGCAGTTAGGCAGGATCAAGACAAACATAAGAATCTTAGAAGTTGCAATACTGGGTCAGACCAAGGGTCCATCAAGCAGTTTCCAAATGTGGCCAATCCAGGTTAGGTGCCACTTCCCACAATATGGTACCCATAACATTAAGTAGATCCCATGCTATTAACGCCAGTAATAACAGTGGCTATTCCCTAAGTCAACTTGATTAATAGCAGTTAATGGACTTTTCTTCCAAGAACCTATCCAAACCTTTTTTTAAACCCAGCTATATTAACCACATCCTCTGGCAACAAATTCCAGAGCTTTTTAAACTGCTACACTGGAGGATCATGAAATCAATGGTGTTCTGGAGGGGCTCCAATAAACCCCTTGCTAGACTTTGAATAGAATACCTACAAATGGGAGTGGGAGAGGGAGAGAGACCACCCAGTAACTCGAGGTGAGGATTAGGTAATAGTGTAGGGGTTAGGGGCCACTTTTACATGCAGAGTGAGACATACTCTTTACCTGGGTAACATCAAACTAGGTTGAGAGAACATTGTACAAATCTCATTGTTGTGAGTTTCCTCACTCCGAAGGACATCAAATCTTCACAAGAGTGTACTGTTCTGTTTGTAGTCTCTCTCTGCATGTAAAAATGGCCCTTAACCCCTACACTACTACTTAAACCTCACCTCAAGTTACTAGGTGGACTTCCTATAGTAGCATAAATAGCTGCTTGCTATGGTGCCACCCCCAGAGGTGCGCTCTCTCTCTCTCCCCTCCCTTCCTCTGCTCCCACATCTCAGACCCTTCCCCAGCCTAAAAATGCCCAAAATGGTGGGCATCGCACAGCTTAACACTATTGAAAAAGGTGTAGTTATTTTCGGCGTTAAAAATGTGCAATATCATGCATTATAGCTTCATGAAGCCAGCCCACTTTTACAAAATTCCCACCAACTCTTCCCCAATCCCTCCCCTTTTAAAAATTAGCATCGCACCATGTGTTATGCTTTTCTCATGCGAAAACGCCTTTAACGCATGCAAAAACACCATAACGCAAGTAGATAAATGGCCCTGTTGGTAAGAAATTAGTACCCAGAAATATTTAGTCTCTTCAATTTATCCTAAAATTGGATTATACCCTTACTAATCATGTGCCAGAATCTAATACTAGCTCAACAATCAGTACCTAGAGGAAATTAGACTACAACATAGTTGATTTGAATAAAACCAATTTTTATTTGATAAAGGATTTGTACTGTTGATATATATAGTACAACCAACCACTGAAATGTTCGTTAATTTATAATTCTGCAGATACATCAACCTCTCCGTCGTTTTTGCAACTACAGATTACAACTGCTGCTGCTCTGTAAATTTTATTGGTAATTTCTCCTTAAATCCATATGGATTTGGCAAATAATCTTCTTCCTTCTCCTGTTTTAATTTTTTCTTCACAGTGCACACCACCTCAGATGCCATAACAGGGGGCTTTAAGGGAATCTTTTCTCCCGTGAGCTGCTTCCTTTGATATGCACCGTAAACACTGTTTTTGGCCAGCAGGAGCCGCCACTTGGGGATGATCACGACACGAACGCACGTCGCACCATCGAGACCCATCTAGACTTCCCAGGCACCGACAAACGGGAGATCCATTCCGAATCCGCATCCCTGACACAACAGCAGGCAGCGCTGCAACCTGAATCAGGGGGCTAGCTTTTTCTCCAGTTATTTACCTCTCTCTCAAAGATTTTGTTGTTTATTTAAAACTACAAAAAATTGACAGCTCTCCCCCCGCCCCCCATCATATCTCTACCGTTCTCGGCAGGAGGAAACCGGGGGTTCCAGAACAGATCCAAAATGTCCTGTCTCCCCCGGATCTATATGGGACATTACAGCCCAAACGCACCACTTCCCAGGATATAATGTGTTTGCTACTACAATCCCGCCAAAGCAGCAAGTGTACAGACAATAAACAACTCTTCCGCTCTCTCCCACCTTCGATTCGGGGATTGGAGGATTACGCGGAGGAGGGAGGAGTCGGGTAGCCGATAGAACTTTCCTATTGGCTGAAGCCGCTCTCCCGGAAGTCCGTGGGGGGGGGGGGGGGAGTCGGAAGTGGTGGAGCGTTGCTCCAGAAAAAAAAAAAAAAGAGTCGGGCCCGCACTGTTCCTCTTCCTCACGTGTCGGTGACCCGCCGCCCGGGAAGCAGCATGTGGGAAGGCGGCGCCCTATTCTCGGGTTTTCTGCGGCGCTCCCTGCGTCAGTCGCTGCAGAGGCGCGTGCGGTGTGGGATACTGCGCGTGCGGGACGCGCTGTCTGCGCAGGCTCAGGGCTGTGAAGCCGCCGAGCCGGTCCGGGTGCAGGTGGGTTGTGTCCGCGTGTGCAGAAAAGGGGCGGCCCCTGCTACTTTTTTTTGTTTTATACTTCCCTGGTCGCTTTCCGCTAGTTGGGCGTGATGACGTCTGCGCTTGTCTTTGTCAGTCTATGGTGATGCTGTGCACCTAAGGGTTAGATGAGAATAATTGGTATAGTAAAACACGTAATATGGAGGGTTTGTATTTGGGCATCGAGAACGGCAGGTATGACCTGGGATGGGATTGGAATAATATGACCCCAATTTGAGAGACGAGGGAAGTCATGTTCTCTTTTTTTTTTTTTCTTTTTAAATTATCTTGCTAGTACTCTGATACTGCTTGCCCTTTCATTAGAAACTATTGTAACAGTAAATGATGAAAGGTAAAGACCAAAATGGGCCATCTGCTCTGCCCAGTAGAGATAGATCTAATTTAGGAATACCTGCACACAAACTTGCTCATGCACCCCTATACCAACTCCTTTCTCCCCTAAGTGTTTTTATCTGTCCTCTCAACTCTTTTCCTTCCACCAGTCACTGTAAGTGGCCCAGCACATTAGAAGTGGGGGGGTTTCAAAATGTCAGGACTGGCCTAGAGTCGCCCGCCAACAAATGGCTCACTTCATTTGATCTATTTGTTCTCTAGGTGTTAAAAAGGCATTTTTACTTGGAACTGAATTAACTGAAGTTTTACAGGGCTTTTGACTTCTGGCTTGCCCAAGTTGTCATTGAGTCAGTAATTATGGCCCCAAAGCCCTTTTCAGCAAGGCTCTCCCATTCTGTGCTTATACATTCTTTGTAAAGTTCCATGCAATAAGATGCATCAGTGTTTACTGAAAAATGGAAAGAATTGTTGGAGGAATTTGAATGACATAGAACTCGTATATGCTCAATCACATGGAACATCAGAAGGTCAAATAAATTGCAAAGGCAAAACCAACGTGGTCAGAGCTTGGGTGCTCTCGAGAAGAGGAAGCAAGGTCATTCACCATGAAATGGCAGTGAGGGTCTAATACATTATTAGGCAGAGAAACTAAGTTGATTGGGTGGGCCAAATTGTCCTTATCAGCCAACATCTACTATGATACAAGGTGCAACGATAGTGTGGAATTCTAATAATTGTGCTGATTTTGGAGAAAAACTATTTGCAGGCTGTGGTACCTCTTTAACGAACCAACAAAAAAGTAAATGTAGTATAGGTGTGGTCAACTTCGGTCCTCGACAGTCACAAACAGTACTAATGAAGAAACAGTCACCTATGGCACAGATTTTTAAAAGAAACATGAATCATGGACACCTCACCTTGATATCCCAGCAGAGGGGCAGGTTATCAAAATTGAGGTCCTCCTCATGAGCTGTTTCGTGTTCTGTCCATTAAACTAACCAGCAGGTGTAAAAGAATGATAGAAAGTATGTTTCACTTTGTGCACAGTCAAGCTGTGGAATCTGTTGCTGGAGGATGTGTTCAAGTTGAGTAACGTACATTGACTTGCCAGCTAGCCTTGGGGAAAGCCATTGCTTATCCCTGAGAGTGAGCAACCAGAAATAGACCTGCTTTTTTGGGATCTGCTGGGTACTTGTGACTCAAATTGACTACTGTCAGAGTGTTAGGGCAAAATGTGTTGTAACTGGCCTTGAACCAGGATTTGGTCACTTTGGGGCTGGTGAGCTGCGTTCACAGTGCCTTCAGAACGTATTCAGATCCCCTTCACTTTTCCCACATTTTGTTACTTTACAACTTTATTCTAAAATAGATAATATGCAGTTTTTCCCTTTTCAGTCTACACACAATACCATATAAAGCAGTGGGTTGAGCCTCCTGTCCAGCAGATGGAGACAGAGAAAAACTGAAAGGGTATCCTATATCAGGACAGAGCCCACCCTGCATCCCTCCAGTATTTCTCTGTCTCCAGCAGATGCAGGCAACTGAACCTGCAGTTCCCTTTCTTCCTCAATGTCTTTTTCCCTGTGAGGTTTTCTTCTCATATTTTTGCAGGATCAAGCAAGTATTACCTTTAATTTTATAAATTAAAAAAAAAATTTTGATTACGCAAAATTTTGTCTCAATTCAAAACTTCTGCTCTGAGGGAGACAGTACTGTCTCCTTGCTATTATGGGGTCTTAGGGGGGCTTGCCCCTTGATTATTCACCCCGGTGACCTGCTTGTCTGTATGAGGCGATACTGGTGGTCCAGTCACTCTCCCTCTCTGGCTGCTCTGACCCTTTGAGACGCTCAATACCTTGGGTCTTCTAACAGGTAAGCTTAATTCCCCTGCAATTGTTTAAAAAAAGAAAAGTAAACCTGTTGAACAGAGACAAGCTTAGTTTTTCCCTACTCTGTTTACCAGGAAGGCAGCGTGCAGAGTTCATTCGCCTGCTCTCGCTTACCATTGCAGCCCAGCTCAGCTGATTTCCTTCTCCGCGGCTGCTCCTGCCTTTGATAATGCCACGTTCTGCGTCCTGCCTAGCCTGCGGGGAGCTTGCTTCACAGCTCTCCCGCGATGGGCTGTGCTCAGAGTCCCTGCCAGGCGTGGAGGGTCCCTCCGCGGCGACGGTGAGGTTGGTGGCCCTGGGTCGGGCCCCTAAGCGCGTGGCCAGGCCGTTCCCCTCATGAAAAACCACGGGAATGGTGGCCATTTTGGGGGCAGCTTTAACATCTGATTCGGGGCTGCAGGACGGAGGGCAGCATGATTTAACTATTTCATCTGCGGATTTAAGTCCCGTACATTCCCCAGAGGGGATTCCTGACCCTATCTCCTTACCTGGGATACCAGCCCTCGTTTTTCAACCGACTTTGTGCTTTTAATGCACAAATCCTATCTGGCTAGCTTGCAGGAGGAGGACGATCCCTCTCCAGGCCCTCCTCCAGCGAAAATCCCTCGGGTGCCTACTCCACAGCTTCCTGCTGCTCCTGATGGGCAGGGTTCCGTCAGGGACAGGGTGGTGCTGGGGGTCCCGGTCCCTCCGGACCCCTCCCAGCCGTCCCTGATCCTGATACAGACTCTGACTTGTTGCTACCAGGTCCTCCACTTGAGGGAGACAATCCGTGTGTTCTCCGCTTATTCCAAAAGGAAGAGCTGGAGCTGCTCATTCCCTTCATCTTGGATGAGCTGGGAATTGAAGTTCCCCCTGAGGATTCCACGGGGGCCCCTATGCCAGCCAACATGGACCCGGTCCTGACGGGACTTAGGGCTCCTCCACGTACATTCCCATTTCATCCCATGCACATGCAACTTCTCCTTAGGAAATGGAAGTCTCCCGAAGCGGGACTCCGAGTGGGTAGGGCGATGGACAAGCTCTATCCTCTCCCTGATCAATGCCTAGAGATGCTTAAAGTTCCCAAGGTGGACGCTTCCATCTCCGCTGTCACCAAACACACCACCATCCCGATGGTGGGAGCCACGGTGTTGAAAGATTTCAAGACTGCAAACTGGAGCTATATATCAAGCGCATCTTTGAAGTCTTGGCCTTAGAAGTCCAGGGGACAATCTGCAAGCAGTCTCATGCAGCGGGCAAGTCTCAGGTGGGTCCAACAATTGCTCAGCACACAGGACCTCCGTTTGCAGAGGCAGAGCAGACGGAAAGGCTAGAGGTGGCTGTGGCGTTTGGGGCTGATGCCCTCTACGATTTGCTCCAGGTGTAGGCCAGGGCTATGGTCTCAGCGGTGTCGGCCAGACGTCTCCTATGTCTGCACAATTGGTCGGCAGATTCCTCCTCCAAGTCGCAGTTGCTTTTTGGTGAGGACCTTGAACAGCTTATTAAATCCCTGGGAGAGAACAAGATTCGTAAGCTGCCGGAGGACCACCCGAAGCAGTCTTAAGTCCTTTTTCGCGCTCTCGCTTTCGAGGTCAGCGCCAGTATAACAGAGCACGGGGATCCTTCTCAAGAGGTACTTCCTCCAGTCCTGGTTTCATTCCTTTCGTGGCCATCGTCCCTTCCAGGATGATAACCTGCAACACTTGACCGCAAAGTCCTCTCTCCAATGAAATACAGCCGGCCCATTCCTCCATTCCCAGCTTAGATGGATGTCTGTCCCTGATTCTCGAGGAATGGGTCAAAATCACGTCGGATCAGTGGTCCTCGAGGTGATCGAGAAAGGTTACGCATTAGAATTTGCTCTGGACCTTCCAGCCCTCTACATAATCTCTCCCTGCGGAAGTCGGTAGCGTCCGACGGTCTGCCAGACTCTTGTCAGGTTGAAGAGCTCGGAGCCATAGTCCTGGTGGAGGAACAAGGATCTGGCCAGTATTCCATCTACTTCGTCATCCCCAAAAAAGGCGGCTCCTTTCATCCCATCTTGGATCTCAAGAGAGTCAACCTGGCCCTCAAGGTTCCCCATTTCCAAATGGAGACCCTGAGGGCGGTGATAGCGGTGGTTTGCTCAGGCGAATATCTGGCCTCTCTCGACTTAACAGAGGCTTACCTGCACATACCGATATGCCTCGACCATTAGAAGTATCTCCGGTTCAACATTCTGGGGCAACACTTCCAGTTTTGGGCGCTCCCGATTGGTCTCGCCACTGTGCCACGCACTTTTACCAAGGTCATGGTGGTGGTGGTGGCTGCTTTCCGCTGGGACGGAGTCCTAGTCCATTCTTACCTGGACGATTGGCTCATTCGAGCTAAGTCGGAATCTCTCTGCAGGTCAGCGGTCGACACAGTCTTGGCTTTCCTCACCTCCCTCGGGTGGATAGTCCAACTTTTCCAAGAGCAATCTCCAGCCCTCCCAGGTCCTGGAATTCCTGGGAGCACACTTCGACACTCGGGTCGGCAAGGTGTTGCTGCCCAACGCTGGGGTGCTCAAACTCATGGATCAAGTGCACAATTTTCTCTCCCTCTCGCTACTCACAGCCTGGGACTACCTTCAGGTTCTGGGTTCTATGGCTTCCACTATCGATCTGGTTCCTTGGGCTTTTGCGCATATGTGACCATTACAGAAAGCTTTGAAGTCCTTCTGGAAGCCAGTGTCTGAGCAGTTTCAGATGCCCCTACCACTCTCCGACTCTACCATCGCCAGCATGAAATGGTGACTCTCGCTAGCTCATCTCCTGAAGGAGATGCCCCTGCAGACTCCTCAATGGATCATTGTTACGACAAACGCCAGCCTCTCCGGCTGGGGAGCAGTGTATCAAACTCAGTCTATGCAGGGATACTGGTCCCCAGTTCAATCCCACTGGCACATCAATCGCCTGGAGGCCCGAGCAGTCCGGCTGGCTCTCAAGGTCTTTCCATCCCTGCTCTACCGCAAGGCAGTGCGAGTTCTCTCGGACAATGCCACCACGGTAGGCTATGTCAATCGGCAGGGGAGCACCAGAAGTCACCTGGTGGCTCTGGAAGCCAGCAAGCTGTTCGCCTGGGCGGAGCATCACCTGGATCGATTGGCAGCTTCCCACATTGCGGGGAAAGAGAATGTTTGAGCTGATTTCCTCAGTCATCAGCATCTAGACCCCGGAGAGTGGGAGTTGTCCAACGGAGTGATGGATCTGATCGTCTGCAGGTGGGGACCTCCCCACTTAGACCTGATGGCTACTCTGACCAATGCGAAAGTTCCCAGATTCTTCAGCCGCAGAAGGGAGCACTGCTCAGAAGGGGTGGATACCCTGGTTCTCCCCTGGCCTCACGACGTTCTCCTGTACATATTCCCCCTTGGCCTCTGATGGAAAAAGTATTCAGAAAAATAGAACTTCATCGGGGGCCCGTCATTCTCATAGCACCAGAGTGGCCCCAAAGACCATGGTAAGCGGATCTGGTGAACCTTGCGACGGACGGTCCTTTTCGCTTCGGTCTCCTTCCACACCTGCTTCGTCAGGGTCCAGTATTTTTCGATCAGATAAATCGCTTTTGACTAGCGGCCTGGCTTTTGAGCGGCGGCGACTGAGAAGGGATATAAGGAAGAAGTTATATACACTCTGTTGTGGGCGCGTAAGCCTTCTACCTCTCTCGCTTACGTCCGGGTTTGGAGAGTTTTTGAGAATGTGTGTGCTGAGTCTGGGATGCCAGCATGCAAGGCTCCGGTATCCCAGGAACCTCCTTTCTCCAGAATGGCCTTTCCAAGTGTTTGTCTTTCAACTCCTTGCGGGTACAGATTTCTGCTCTCGGGTCCCTCTTAGGCAGTATCGATGGTTATGCGGTGGCGGCTCATCTGGATGTTATTCGATTCCTCAAGGGGGCCAAGCATTTGAATCTGCCTATCCGGGCTACGTGCCCCTCGTGGAGTCTTAACTTGGTGCTTTGGGTTCTTTGGGAGGCGCCTTTCGAACCCCTTCGGCAGGCTACCCTCAAGGATCTGACTCTTAAGGCCGTTTTCCGAGTCTCTATTTGCTCCGCCAGGAGGGTGTCTGAGCTCCAAGTGTTGTCTTGTAGGGAATCCTTCCTATGTTTTTCTGATACAGGGGTCTCCCTTAAGACGGTACCTTACTTCTTGCCGAAGGTTGTGTCTTCCTTTCACGTCAGTCAGTCGGTGGAACTCCTGGCCTTTTCTTCTGAGGACATTGCGAACACGCCTGGGGGTGACTTGCGTCGTCTTGATGTTAAACGAGTACTACTGCAATATTTACAAGTTACAAACCAGTTTCGAGTCTCTGATCATCTTTGTCTTATGGAGTGGCCCAAGTAAGGGAAACAAGGCTTCTAAGGCTACGATTGCTCGCTGGCTAAAGGAGGCGATTGATTCGGTGTATATCTGTCGGGGCTGGACGGTTCTGGAGGGCTTAAAGGCCCACTCTTTGCATTCACAAGCTACTTCTTGGGTGCATTGAGACGAGGACCTGTCTCAATGCGCTTGAGATATTGCAAAATTTCTGCACAATTTTGAGCGTGACACACTGACAGATTGCGAAGTGGAAATAACTATATGCAGGATTAAGATTGAAACTTGACAAAATAATTTACCTATGTAGTTCCGTTTGACATCAGAAGTCATCCCCTGATGCAGCCTTAGTTGGCGAAACTCGGCCGGAGTCGGGCTCTGTAATACAATTAATAATAAATCTTTCCACGGCATAAGGTTGTCTCTTTGGGTTTTTTTGCCTTGGCTACTTGGGACCGCCTTCCGATTTGCTTTATTGAACGTACCATGGATCAGTCCAGACTCTCGCCCGTGTACTTGTGATACGTCTGCTCAAATTTTCTTTTTGTCTTCTTTACAGCATTTTGGATCTATCTGCTTCCTATCAGAACTTTAAGGAACTGGAAGTGTCTACTAGATGGATATATATATATAAGAGCGGTTCTTCACAGTGTTTTGAATTGTTCAAATTATCAGTTACTTGTTGCTTGCTTGATCTTATACTAGTTATCTTTATATTTCTCTGCTTTGATAACGTTTATACTGAAGGGATGCAGGGTGGGCTCTGTCCTGATATAGAATACCCTTTCAGTTTTCTCTGTCTCCATCTGCTGGACAGGAGGCTCAACCCACTGTCTGGACTGATCCGTGGTACTACAGGAACGAAAATTAGCAGGTAAGAACCAATTTTCCTTTGTTTTGTGAAGGGATTGAAGCTCTGTTAATCTTGTCATTAGAAGTTGTGTCTCAAGATTTAGTGTATCCATGAAAAAGAGTTCCTGTGGAAACTCACTTGGACTATATTTAAGCTTTGCCCTAACTGTGAGTGTTTGCAAGCTTGATTGTTCATGCCTGCAGCACATTATACATCAGGGAAATGTTTATGCTCTCATATATTAATAAACCAGCATAGAGCCACCATCCTCAGTGCTTTGAACTGCAGGGGGCTTCCAACCTTACATGGAGACAGGATGCTGGATTTGGTGGACTTTGGTCTGATCCAGGATGGCATTTCTTATAAGAACTTAAAAACATAACATATGCCATCCTGGGTCAGACCAAGGTCTATTGAGCCCAGCATCCTGTCTTGGGCAGCTGCCAGTCAGTCACAAGTACCCAGAAGATCCTCAAAAGTAGAACTATTTCGTGTTACTTACTCTCAGGGATAGCAATTTCTTTCTTTAGTCTACTCAGTTTTATGGAGGTTTCCTCCAGGAACTTGTCGAAACCTCTTGTAATCCCCTGCTATACTAATCATCTTAACCACATCCTCTGGCAACGGATCCCACGGCTGGACTGAGCTGAGCGAAAAAGTACTTTCTATGATTTGTTTTAAATTTGTTGATTGTTGGTTTCATGGCGTGTCTTCTTGTTTGAAAGGGTTCTGTATTTATCTGTTCCACCCCCTCATGATTTTATAAATGTGCGTCATCTCCCCTCTCAGCTATCTCTTTCCCAGGCTGAAGAGCCCTAGCCTGTGTAATCTCTCATAATAAAGGAACCATTCCACCCTTTTTTGTCATTTTTCCTGCCCTTTTCTGCACCTTTTCTAGTTCCTCTGTCTTTTTGAGACGGGGCGCCCAGAATCGCACAACTACTTCAGGCTCGATATAGAGGCAATGTGATATTTTCCATTTTGTTCTCTACTCCTTGTCATGCCATTCCTAACATACCGTTTGTTTTTTTGACCGCCGCCCTATACCGAGTTGAGGATCTCAATGCGTTGACCATTTATGCATCCCAGCATTGTCACAGATGCTACTTAGTCTGTGATGTGTTCCTCCCTTCACCCATCACAAATATCTCCGTATCAGACTCAGACTTGCTTGAATTCTGCCACTGTTTTGGCTTCTACCATCTCTGCCGGAAGTCTTTTCCAGGTGTGCACCACTTTTGCATTCTTTTTGAGTCTCTTTCTCTCCAGTTGCATATGATGACTTCTGTTCCTTGAGCATTTCATTCTATGGAAAATGCTTCCATCATATTATCTCCTTCCTTCCTCCCTTCAGCTGCTTCTGTCAACGATAGCTTACAGTGCAGGCCGTGCACCTTTTTGATGAGCTTCCTATGAACTGCCTCCAACTTGTTAAACGTCTTTTTGGAGACATGGGCTCCAGAACTGCAGAGTGCTCATATTTTTATTGCATTGTATAATTGATGAGGTACATTATAAACCCATTTCATTCTGTATCTTCTTGATTCTCAGTCTCTTTTATGTGTTTGCCTCACATCAGTCGGGAACAAGTCTTTTCTTTTCTTCCAGGGCTGGGTTCGTTCCATTCGGTCCCAGAAGGAAGTTTTATTTCTGGACGTCAATGATGGCACTTCACTGCAAAGCCTCCAGGTTGTTGCCGACCCAAATTTGGCGAGCAGGTTAGCGGGCTTTTTTGAATAAATGTGTTTTGTTTTTTTTCTGTTAAATCTCACAGCTGGCCTACAGACTTGTAAGTCCAATTTCCTCAAGTTGAAGTCTTTCAGGCTGGAATAAAATGTTTTATCATAACATAATTGCCAGATCCGATCATTTAAAAATGAGGGGTAGGGCTGGTTTTTTTGGCAGTGTTGTATGTGAGCAGTAGGACAGAGACGTTCAGATACTTCAGAGGGTTTCATAATACTAGTGAATAGGGAAAGCTTCGGGAATGCTTTCCAACACAGATTTGCAGATGGGCGTGGCTGGCAGTCAGCCCTCTTGGAAAGTTGGGTGGTCACTCCGTTCCAGAACCTTCCCGTTCCCAAATATCAGATATCCCACCACAGAAAATGGGGGAAGGGGGGAGAAATGTAAAAGTCCCTCAAAGTTCCCTATGATCCTTCTCTCAGAACTTACTGCTGCTACAAGGCATGGCTTTACCTTGGGGAAAACATTTCCAAAGTGAAGGCTCTGCACCTTTTTCCTATTTTTTTTTTTTTTTCATTTAATTTTCCAAGTTGATTCTAGGGTCCATTTCTCAAAAGAAACATTAGAATACTGCTGGGGCATTGCACTGGGAAGGGGAAAATCTTAAATATATTCTAGCATGATATTTCTTTGGCTCACTGTTCATTATCATGTTTTATTATGAGTCAGAAGAATGGAACAAAATCACTGTGAACCTGGAAGATGTAGTAGGCCAGATTAACAAACTAAAGAGTAGCAAATCACCTGGACCGGATGGTATGCATCCGAGGGTACTGAAAGAACTCAAAAATGAAATTTCTGAACTATTAGTTAAAATTTGTAACCTATCATTACAATCATTCATTGTACCTGAAGACTGGAGGGTGGCCAATGTAACCCCAATATTTAAAAAAGGCTCCAGGGGCGATCCGGATAACTATAGACCAGTGAGCCTGACTTCAGTGCCAGGAAAAATAGTGGAAACTATTCTCAAGATCAAAATCGTAGAGCATATAGAAAGACGTGGTTCAATGGAACACAGTCAACATGGATTTACCCAAGGGAAGTCTTACCTAACAAAGCTGCTTCATTTTATTGAAGGGGTTAATAAATATGTGGATAATGGTGTAGTATATTTGGATTTTCAGAAGGCGTTTGACAAAGTCGCTCATGAGAGGCTTCTACAAAAACTAAAAAGTCATGGGATAGGAGGCGACGTCCTTTCATGGATTACAAACTGGTTAAAAGACAGGAAACAGAGAGTAGGATTAAATGGTCAGTTTTCTCAGTGGAAAAGGGTAAACAGTGGAGTGCCACAGGGATCTGTACTTGGACCGGTGTTTTTCAATATATATATAAATGATCTGGAAAGGAATACGACGAATGAGGTTATCAAATTTGCGGATGATACAAAATTATTCAGAATAGTTAAATCACAAGCATACTGTGATATATTGCAGGAGGACCTTGCAAGACTGGAAGATTGGGCATCCAAATGGCAGATGAAATTTAATGTGGACAAGTGCAAGGTGTTGCATATAGGGAAAAATAACGCTTGCTGTAGTTCCACGATGTTAGGTTCCATATTAGGAGCTACCACCCAGGAAAAAGATCTAGGCATCATAGTGGATGATACTTTAAAATCGTCACTCAGTGTGCTGCAGCAGTCAAAAAAGCAAATAGAATGTTAGGAATTATTAGGAAGGGAATGGTTAATAGAACGGAAAATGTCATAATGCCTCTGTATCACTCCATGGTGAGACCGCACCTTGAATACTGTGTAAAATTCTGGTCGCCGCATCTCAAAAAAGATATAGTTGCAAAGAAGAAGGTACAGAGAAGGGCAACCAAAATGATAAAGGGGATGGAACAGCTCCTCTATGAGGAAAGGCTGAAGAGGTTAGGGCTGTTCAGCTTGGAGAAGAGACGGCTGAGGGGGGATATGATAGAGGTCTTTAAGATCATGAGAGGTCTTGAACGAGTAGATGTGACTCGGTTATTTACACTTTCGAATAATAGAAGGACTAGGGGGCATTTCATGAAGTTAGCAAGTAGCACATTTAAGACTAATCGGAGAAAATTCTTTTTCACTCAACGCACAAGCTCTGGAATTTGTTGCCAGAGGATGTGGTTAGTGCAGTTAGTGTAGCTGGGTTCAAAAAAGGTTTGGATAAATTCTTGGAGGAGAAGTCCATTAATGGCTATTAATCAAGTTTACTTAGGGAATAACCACTGCTATTAATTGCATCAGTAGCATGGGATCTTCTTAGTGTTTGGGTAATTGCCAGGTTCTAGTGGCCTGGTTTGGCCTCTGTTGGAAACAGGATGCTGGGCTTGATGGACCCTTGGTCTGACCCAGCATGGCAATTTCTTATGTTCTTAATGGTTCTGCATTAGGGATGTGCTTCTTTGTTAAAAAAACAAACAAACAAACAAAAAAAACCATGGTTCTAGGGATATAAAAAAATGGCTGCAGTATGGGATTGTGTGGAGGGGTGGGTCTGGGGGATGCAAGTCCTGATTCTGCTTAAACCAGAAGCCCAAAGGAGCAGGGCTGGGTAAAAAAAAAAAAATCACGCGAAGACGATGGCTATATGTGAGCTTTTGAGACTGCTTGGGTCCGTTTGGCACTCACGTGATTGAAGAAGGGGCGTGTGATCTAGAACAGTGTTTCTCAAGCCGTTCCTGCACTACTCCCTACCAGTCTGGTTTTCGGGATGTCCACAATGAATATGCATGAGATGCATTTGCATGCAGATCTTTGGAATCTCATGCATATTCATTGTGGACATCCTGAAAACCAGGACCAGCCTGAGAGAGACTGATCTAGGACACTCCTGTACTCTCTGATCTTTGGGTGATTCAGTCGCCTGCAAGGAATGCAGTATTCTCCAGAACCAGTATAGCTAGCCAAAGAATGGAGTATGTCTTGGTAATTTTAAAGAAAAGTTCTGAATTTAGTATACATATTTTTACAACTTTTTTTATGTATCAATTTCAAAATAAATACAAAGAAAAACTTTGCACAGAAACACATAAGAAATCTTCTCCTATAATTTATACCTTTCAACCATAAGATAGGGAGGAGGAGGAAAGAAAAAAACCAAGGAGAATAACAGGAAAAATAAGAAAAAAGGAAAAGGTAATAACACGTTAACCCAGACCTTAGACACAAGAGAGTCTGTCGGGGCCCAGCTGGAAGGCCAGGTGACTCCTATCTAAGAAAGGTCTTAACTGCTCTGGAGCAAAAAATATGTAGCAATCAGTTCTAAATTTGACGAGGCATTTGCAAGGACATATTAGTAGAAAGGAGGCTCCAAGAGCCAAAATATCTTGGTGAAATGCCAAGAACTCTCTTCCTTCTCCTTTCTTGCATTGCTCTAGCCAGATCAGGATAAATACTGACTGGCCATCCCAGGAAGTCCACATTCATGTTTTATTTTTGGGGTTTTTTAATTATATCTTTATTAAATTTTTAAATTATTTCCAAGAAAAAAGCTTGGTTACAGAAAAAATAGTACTTTAGTCACAAGATAATATATTCATCATGAGAAAAAAAAAAAACCCAAATACAGTAGAACCAAAAGAATTAAGTCAGACCACAATGGGGAGAGATCAAACAAAGAAAATTTTCAATAAAGAAACAAGCCTAATTTCCTAGTGTGTGGCCAGATGGACTCAGAACCAATGGGTTATACGCTCCCCTGCTAACAGATGGAGATGGAGTCAGGTTTCACCTTAGATACACCTCTGCAGTGACCTCAGCCCTTCAGTATCTCTCCATCTCCTAGCAGATGTGGACGTGCTTTCCCTATCGGGATTGCAGTGCTCGTGAGATGAGGAAAATTTACCTTTTAAATTGGAGAAAGATTGAGCCCCGTTCTCCTGTTGTGATACCTAAAGGTCCCTCCCCCAGTCGAGAATTCCTGAGGCGATTTCCGAGATCCCTCAGAGGTGTGCCATGGTCCAGTAGCTGGTTCCCGACATGGACTTTGCTGCTGAAGCAGCTGAAAGGCAGCAGGTGCCGGAAGCCGAGCGCGGCGGTGACTGCCAAAGCCCTCTCCCTCCGCAGCTGGAAGACCATCTCTGTACTCGGCCGGTAAGCGCTGAGCCTAGGTAAGTAAAGAAAGAAGAGGATTCCTTCTGATTCAGAGATGCGGAAGGGCTTCGGTAAGTCCTTCCTCCGAATCCTTGCTCGGCACGCCTTACCGACATTCCCAATCCCGTTGGGGTAAGGGAAGGGGGCTTCCAAGTGGCTTGAGTGGCTCCCCCCGATGGGCTAGGCCCTGCTTCAGGCTTGGTGGGCACGCCATGTGAGTCCATCTGTCTACACTAAGGAAAACAAAATTATCAGGTAAGTAATTTCTCCATTGCTCACTTAGATTTTAGATTTATTTAAATAAATTGCCTAATCAGATTTATTTAAATTTATAAATTGACTAATCATAATAAGGTGCAGGCTATGAACAATAATGACATGCACAATAAAAAGTAAAAAAAAATTTTTTTTTTCTAAAAACATATTGACTAAAATACACTAATAAAAAAACAAATAAATAACATAAAACTGAATATAAAAACAGGTAAAATAATTAAAAATAACTTGATTGGAATAAAAATGTTTTGAGGAGAGACCTAAACGTTTTAACAGATTCGCACTGCCGAATTTCCAGAGATAAAGAATTCCAGAAATTGAGTCCTGCTATTTGGTCCAATGTTAACCCCTAACAGTTACCACTAATAACATTGATAGCCACCTTATTCATGAAGAAGTTATTCAGCTGAGCTACTTTGTAGAAAATATATCTACTGCCTTGATATTTAAATATACATTTTCAAGGAAATTTCAACTGAAAAGACCCACCTATTTCTAGGATCCTCTGTTTCCTAGCCAAAAACAATTTACGTTGTTGTTGAGTATCTCTAGTTACATCAGGAAACCTTGAAATAATTTTGTAACCATAAAATAAACATTCTTTTAAATTAAAAAGAAAAGTTCCAATATTGTTTATCAGATTTTTTTAGAAGCTCAACTAGAAGAATAGTTCTATTATTGATTATAAAATGAGAATTTTCTAAAAAGCCTGTTAAATCAAGACTTGCTCTACCTGAGTCCCTTCTATATCCTTAATAGAGGAAAACAAATAATGAGCTTTTAATGATTGCAAGAGAGGATTCCTCGGAGAAGCCAAGGAGATCTTGGAAAAATCTCCCCAGCATCTCTAGAGGAGGGATTATTGAACATCTGGGAAAATTCAAAATTCTCAAATTACACCTTCTAGCATAATTGCCAAGTATTTCTAGCCTCCTTTGTAAAACAAGATTGTCTCTCTCATTATAATAGAGGTTTGCTCAGTGACAGAAATAATCTTATTTTCCAAAGCAGTCAATTTTTCAGTCTGATCTGAAATCTTCTGAGATTGGTCACTAAGTACAACAGACATGCTTCCAACCCAACTTAGCATAGAGTCAATTCTAGATGATAAAGTGTTATCTAGATAACACTTTATCATCTAGATCAGTGGTTCTCAACCTTTTTTTGGCCGGGACACACCTGACAAATGGTTCTCATATGCGTGACACACTGAACATGTGACCATCACGGGGCTAAGTGTAAACATGCACTCTGCATCCACAGGAATCTCCTCAACCCTCAGCAATGAGTGCAGAGCAGATCTAGGGCATAACCCGTACAACTCACCATACAAAAAAAAGATATTCTGGTTCTGATGACATCTCAGTAAAAGCAAAACAAACTCCCTTTACTACCAGGCACAATAGCCTTCCTTATGAAAAGACAGTAATTTACCACTAATGCATATCCTATTGAGAAAACACATCAAATAAGATTGATACAAATGCCTACATGCTAGTAAAATACCTCACCTCGGTCACACACCCAGAACTGACCTTCACCAAGTACAGAAAAAACACAAATTATAAATATGGAGACAGAAACTGGAACGGAAAACCAAAAAAGCCACTCTGCATACAGTGCGAACCTGGAGAAATGGAAAGAGAAATATAGCACCTGACAGACTCAGGATTTGCAATAATGCACACAAACTAACCTGCACAAAGTTACACCTGTATTACGGAACACACGCAAACAGTAACAACCCTATCTAAGAAATACAACTATTAAACCAGGCCCTAAACACTAAAACATTTCCTATTGGGAAAACAGAATAAGCCAAGCTGCTACAGAGCTCCACACTGAAATCATTGTAAAGTTATACCAAAAATGTTACAAAGCAGCTGCTGAACAAAATAATATTCAATTAAATACTCATAAAAATTATTAAAACATGTCCAAATATCAATAAAATATTTCAAAACAGCAGACATCGCATAATACCCAATAATTAAAATGGCAGTCAATCAAGAAAAATAAATTTAAAAAGCCACCTTTACTTACCTTCTCCAGCAACTCTCCTACTCCTTTCCCTTCCAGGCCAATAGCACTAACCAGAAGCAGCAAGGGCTGCTGAAGCTCTGTCCTCAATCTTCTTCCTTAGCACCCACAACCAGTCACTCACAACACACACACCCCCAATTAGACCCCACGACCAGTCTCGGTCTCTTTCACACCAGTCATCTTCCTGACCAGTTTCTCTCTCTCACACACAGAAACACATCACCTCCCTGACCAGTCTCGCTCTCTCAATCACACTCATGTTCTCTTATATACAAGCTCTCAATCACACACAAAAGCTCTTACACCCATTCACACCAGCTCTCACCCAGGCTTCCATTCACACCCCTACACACAAGCTCTCACCCAAGCACCCATTCACACCCTCTGACACAAGCTCTCACCCAGGCACCCATTCACACCCACAGACACAAGCTCTCCCCCAGGCACCCATTCACACCCTCTGACACAAGCTCTCACCCAGGCACCCATTCACACCCTCAGACACAAGCTCTCACCCAGGCACCCATTCACACCCACAGACACAAGCTCTCCCCCAGGCACCCATTCACACCCTCTGACACAAGCTCTCACCCAGGCATCCATTCACACCCACAGACACAAGCTCTCACCCAGGCATTCATTCACACCCTCAGACACAAGCTCTCACCCAGGCCCCCATTCACACAAAAGCTCTCACCCAGGCCCCCATTCACACAAAAGCTCTCACCCAGGCCCCCATTCACACACAAGCTCTCACCCAGGCCCCCATTCACACCCAGACACACCAGCTCTCACCAAAAATAACTTCTTCCTTCATTGCAGGGATGGGCTCCGGTTCCGCCGTTGCTTTAATCCGGCGGGCCTTCTTTTTTCGGCGCCACAGGGATGGGCGCCTCAGTCAGAGGTCGGGTTTTCCTCTTCACCGCTACGGGGCTGGGCTCCCGTAGTGGCCTTGCACCGTCGGGGTCGGGTTTTCCTCTTCACCGCTACGGGGCTGGGCTCCCGTAGCGGCCTTGCACCGTCGGGGTCGGGTTTTCTCTTCACCGCTATGGGGATGGGCTCCCGTAGCGGCCTTGCACCGTCGGGGGTCGGGTTTTCTCTTCACCGCTACGGGGATGGGCTCCCGTAGCGGCCTTGCACCGTCGGGGGTCGGGTTTTCTCTTCACCGCTACGGGGATGGGCTCCCGTAGCGGCCTTGCACCGTCGGGGTCGGGTTTTTTTCTTCACCGCTACGGGGTTGGGCTCCCGTAGCGGCCTTGCACCGTCGGGGTCGGGTTTTCTCTTCACTGCTACGGGTTTGGGCTCCCGTAGCGGCCTTGCACCGTCGGGGTCGGGTTTTCCTCTTCACCGCTACGGGGCTGGGCTCCCGTAGCGGCCTTGCACCGTCGGGGTCGGGTTTTCTCTTCACCGCTACGGGGATGGGCTCCCGTAGCGGCCTTGCACCGTCGGGGGTCGGGTTTTCTCTTCACCGCTACGGGTTTGGGCTCCCATAGCGGCCTTGCACCGTCGGGGTCGGGTTTTCTCTTCACCGCTACGGGGTTGGGCTCCCGTAGTGGCCTTGCACCATCGGGGTCGGGTTTTCTCTTCACCGCTACGGGGCTGGGTTCCCGTAGCGGCCTTGCACCGTCGGGGTTGGGTTTTCTATTCACCGCTACGGGGCTGGGCTCCCGTAGCGGCCTTGCACCGTCGGGGTCGGGTTTTCCTCTTCACCGCTACGGGGATGGGCTCCCGTAGCGGCCTTGCTTCGTCGGGGTTCTACACTGCTATTCCTCCCACCCCACTCCCGGGCAGTGCCATGCCTGCCTCACCGGCCAATCAAAGGCTTCCTCCCTTCTTCCTACTCCCACTGGCAGGTGGCAGGGATGAGGCTTCCGATTGGCCTGCGCGGGGGAAGGCAAAATGAAGGAGGCTTCCCATTGGGCAGTGGGGGTAGGAAGAAAGGAGGCTTTCAATTGGACCGCGGGGGCTGGAAAAAGGGAGAAGGAAAGTACAATGGGGCAGTGGGACACTGGGAGACGCGACACACCTGCCGGTGTTTGGCGACACACTAGTGTGTCGCGCCACACCGGTTGAGAAGCCCTGATCTAGATAACGCTGGATTCCCTGCCTCAAAGAGGCAGGGAATCCAGCGTTATCGAGGCAGGCTTGACCAGATGGAGTCGAGGAGCCCATTGTACCTTGAAGGGAAGCCCCTCTTCGAACAACAGAAGCAGGATCTTCAAATATTGAAGCATTGTCCAGCAAACCCATTTGAGTAGGGCTCCTAACATTGGGTGCGAGAGGGCCATCAGGACTAAGGGAAGTCAACACCTCTGAAGGAACGGAACCGTTAGGTTCAAGTCCATTGCCCAAAATCCCTTGGTTTTTAAATTGGAAACCTTCCAAAGTGGGTTGAAAAGTAGAGGAAGGCAAAGAAAGAAGGACCAGGAGGGAAAGTCCTAATAGAACCTTTCCTCTTATCCATTCTAGAGGAAACCAAAAGAAACTTACGCTAGAAGTCCTCCTGCAAAAATGTAAGAAGGGGCGCACCGGCCTTTACGCGTGTGGCCTCTTTGGGAGGTTGGGGGGGGGGGGTGGAGGGCGGCCGGGACAGCTGTCCTGGGGAAGTGCGGGCCGGCAGTCGGCCGGCACGCGCAAGTTGCTTCTGCTCCAACGGAGCAGAAGCAATAAAAAAAAAAAAAAAAAAAAAGAAAGGTAGACAAAAGGGTTTAGGGGGTGGGGAGGAGAGGGGAAGAGGGAGGGAACTCGGGGAGGCCCAATTGTGTCGTTGCGCATAATCTTACAAAATCGGGCACCCCCCCCCCCCCGTGCACGTGCCCCCCTGCACACGCCTGTGTGCATTATAAAATCTGGCACCCATGTGCGCGCGGCCATGGGATTTTATAACACGCGTGCACATGTTATAAAAATTGGCAAGTTCGCGCGCACCTTTTAAAATCCACCCCCAAGAGCGTAGATGGCAAGTCCTCCACCCCCATCTCCCTATTCATTGCTTTTCCAGTTGTCTTGCTCCTCATCCAACAGGTGAGCTCCCAATTAGCGGTCAGAGAGGCTCGACAAAAAAGGCGGGCGGCTGAGGGAGATGCAGGGCCCATCAGATCTCTCTACGGTGCTTCTGCAGGTTTGGCACGTTTTTAGTAATAGGGGCCGCGCAAATAGTCTGACACGTTTCTCTGCAAAGAATCTGCCCAGGCTCCTGCTGGAAGGAATTAGAGACACCCAGAGACGTGCTCTGCCCGGACAGTCACCATTTTCTAATGTTTGTTTCAGAGATTTGACTTTTGGAAGCTCGGTGGAAGTCCAGGGAAAGTTGGTGAAGAGCCACCACAAGAAGCAAAACGTGGAGCTGCAGGCTGAAGATATTCAAATTGTGGGACCTTGTGACACTACAGTATGTTAATGTGCTCCTTATTTACCTTTGTCTTTGCAAGGATTTCTGGGCGACTGACTTTGGGTTTGTTTTTTTTTTGGGGGGTTTTTTTTTGCAAGGTGTCTGGGCTGAAGGCACTAGGACAGGTCATCAAGCAGTAATTAACGTTAAGCCTCTTTATTTTCAAGCATCTGTGTGTGTAATATACTTAGAGAGTATAGCGGCGTTTGTCGGGGGGGGGCCCCCCCATGCTGGTGCATGTACTGTCACAAAGGGGCACTGTGTGCTATCACATGTGCGGATTTAGCAAACTGCACACATCAGCAATGCCCTCTGCAAAGCTCAAAGGCCATGGGACCAGAGGCAGGCAGCACGACACCCAGAGCCGTGGGATTGGAGAGAGGCAGAGGGGCTATCAGGATCCTGATGGGACAGGAGGAGGAAAAGGGAAAGAGATCTCTGGAGGAATGGTGAGCGGGCTTGGATTGGGCCGGGGAAAGGGATGACAGTCTCGTGGAGGGGAGGGAGGCAGGGATGAGAGTGATGGGGTCAGGCTACGGGGGCAAGGGAGGTGGGTATTTGCAGAGTGATGCCCAGGTCCCCGGGATCCAGAGGCAGACGCGTGGGAGCTGGCAGTGGAAAGGAGGTGAAGGTTACCTTCCGTGCTGCCCGGAGGCCGGGAGAAGTGGCCGTGGGAGCACAATGGGCTTTGCACAGGGAGAAGGCGATGGGGGTTGGGAGGGAGCGATTAGCCGGGGAAAGGTGAATAGCCAGGGGAAAATCCCTCTGGTGAATTTCACTGTGTGTCAGCCAGTTTGATGTATGTGCCGCAGCAGATCTCAGTTATAATTGGCTGAGTCATGACCTTCATAAGTCCTTAAATCAATATAATAAGCGAAAGTGCTGCGTTATGCATCCAGAGCAGAGTGAAACTGATGTAACTCAATGCTTGCATGCTAATTCCACTGCTCTTAGTTACGGTTACATTAATGCCAGGGCTGCAGCCAGAAACCATATACGGCTCGATCCAGTAAGGCCGCGGTAAAAACAGTGCGGCAGTGTCAGGCGCACCCTTCCTCCCTGCACGCACAGTTCTCTTCACTAACTCCCCGATACTCTCCTCTAATCGCATGCAAATGCATGCCGCGGCTGTGAAGCGTTAGGGAAGGGTTATGCCTGCGCAACCCATTTTACTGTATAGGCGCTGTAACAGCGCCTATACAGTAACCTGGGTGCGCTGGTACCTGTCATTTCAAATGACATTTGAAATGACAGGCACCAGGAAGTGTAAAAAAGTTTAAAAAGTGTAAAAAACAAAAAACCTGTGTGTTATATAAAAAAATAAAACAATTTTAAATACCTGTCGGAGGGCCGTGGGTCCCGGTGGGCGGCGGGCAGCCATCAGCGGCATCCGGTAGTCCCTTCTCCCTTCCTCCCTCCCTCCCCTGCCTGGATGAGCGCCAAAATTGCACGGGCGGGTCGGCAGCGGGGGGGGGGGGGGGGGCGGCAGCAGCGGGGTCCGGGGGTGGCAGCGAGATCCGGGGAGCCAGCAGCGGCAGCATGTTCGATCGAGCAGGCAGGTAGGTGGCAAAGTAAAGATGGCCGCCTGCACGGGAAAATCGTGCAATTGGCCGCTGAAGACGTGACGTCACACCCCGTGACGCCAAACGTCGTGACGTCACGTCTTCAGCGGCCAATTGCACGATTTTCCCGTGCAGGCGGCCATCTTTACTTTGCCACCTACCTGCCTGCTCGATCGAACATGCTGCCGCTGCTGGCTCCCCGGATCTCGCTGCCACCCCCGGACCCCGCTGCCGCTGCCCCCCCCCCGGACCCCGCTGCCGCTACCCCCCCGGACCCCGCTGCTGCCTACCCGCCGCTCCCGGATCCTGCTGCCGCCCCCCCGCTGCCGACCCGCCCGTGCGATTTTGGCGCTCATCCAGGCAGGGGAGGGAGGGAGGAAGGGAGAAGGGACTACCGGATGCCGCTGATGGCTGCCCGCCGCCCACCGGCCGCCTGGACCCACGGCCCTCCGACAGGTATTTAAAATTGTTTTATTTTTTTATATAACACACAGGTTTTTTGTTTTTTACACTTTTTACACTTACCATAGCAGGCCCGAGCCTTGCTACTTTTTCGTTTGTTTTTTTTTGCCCTGGTCCCGTCCGGTCTCCTGCAGCCCCGTCCGGTCCGGACGGGGCTGCAGGAGACCGGACGGGACCAGGGCGGGTAAGCAATGTTTTTACCCTACACTACACTAACTCCTACTAGGGGGAGGCGGTAAACTAGCAGGTTAAGGCCGCGGCAGAACAGCGGGTTACGGAGGAGATAATATCAGCGCCCGTTACAGTATCGCAGGGGAATAACTAATTCCTTCATTATACAGCTTTTTCGTTCATTTACATGCCGGGTGCGGAAAGGGTTATGCGTCTGTTTTCAGAAGCGATACGGACGCGTGAAACTGGAGACTGTATCGCCGAATTGCCTTGCGCGCCCGAATTGTGCGCTACGAGCACGTTACAGACGGGCAATCCTCGAGCGGACGATACTGGATCGACCTGATAATGATTTAATATAAGAATACAATTTAGATGTTTTATTTCTCAGTCGGTCTTAGCATATTGATGTAGATATTGCATTGTTAAATAGGATGTATCCACTTAGCTATCAATGTGACGCCTGGAGGAGGCCTGGATTGCAGCTTGTGAGGCAGCTGTTGGTGCTTCCAGGACTATGTTGATGAAAATTCCCCACTTACAGTTTATAGTTGTTCTACTGTTCTGGATTGCGGAGCCTCGGTTTGGGTTCCCGCGTTGTTTTCACAGCGGGAGGAAGGCTCTGATACTGATTTAAGTAAGCCCATGCTAAAATTGTTCAAATACCTGCTGTAATAATGGTGGTGAATGCATTTTTCATACTGAGGCTAGAATAATCTGACTGAGAGTTTGCCCCCTGATGATGCCTTCTGGGCGAAACAATAAAGGCCTTTGTCGGGGTTTTTTGTTGAAGATTCGTTACTTTGAAGTTTTGTGTCAGCAGTGCTTTTCAAACTGGACTGCCATTTTGTCCTAATTCATTATGTATATGGAGTTCCTTTGAAGAATTGGTACTTTGAAGCTCTGAGTCAATGCTGCTTTTTAAACCAGACTGTCACATTTTCTAATGTTTGTCAGACTTACAACACTGGATTTACTTTGTTTGATCTTCTGCTAAGCTTAGCCACTTAGTGGTTTGTGTTCTTGAATTAGGGGTTTTAATTCAGACCTCAAAATGACACACATGAAACTTTGAAACATTTTGTTGTAGAAATATTTTTTGTGATTACTTTTGTCTTTATTGTATTGGAACCGTTTTTTCATTTATACTACTTAGTAACCAGTTTTTTAAAAAAGAATAATTCATATAAATAATAAAAATTTTTATTGAATGTTCTATAATATTGTTTCATTAGTGTTCGTTTGCTGGTATTTGATATTTGTTTATGTATTGAACACTTTATTATTTATTTTTTTGCCATTATTTTCGTGCTGATGATATACAGTTTTAAATTAGGTGCGATCCAGACGATACTGTATCTAATGAATATTTTAAGCACTATCTTCTTGATAAACTGAAGAGTTGGATAAATATGAATCCAGTTGGTTCTGAACGTGGAGAAAATGGTTTTAATGCGCTTCGGTACATCTGATCCAGTTGTGAATATTACTTATTTGGAGTCTGACCAGTGTTCTATTCCTGCAGTGTCAGAAGCATGAAGTCTTGGTGTAGTACTTGATGCCAAATGAAACCTAAAACCCCACATTAAGGTAGTGGCAAAATCTGCGTTTCTGTTTTTTAAATTATGGATGGTAAGACAGTTGAACGACGAACTAGCTGATGGTGATTTAAGAACGCTAGCTCAGGCTCTTGTTCTAACCAAACTTGAATACCGCAATGCACTTCACTGGGGCCTTCCTAAAGCTGTGAATTGAGTGTTGCGACGGCTAGGATAGTGACTGGGGCGAGGTACCGTGGGCTTTTCACCCTGCCCAATGCTCGACAAACTTAATTGGTTGCCAATTCAAAAAAGGCTGCAGTTTAAAGTGCTAACTTTGGTGCATAAGGAAGTACATGATGAGACGTCATGTTTAGGTGGTTTAGTTAAACCTTGTGAACCTTCTTGTGCCCTTCCCTGTTAGAAGTATTGTTCTTTAGAGATTATAAATTATAAGAAACAAGAAAGCAAGCTTTTTCAATAGCTGCTCCAATTATGTGGAATTCATTGAATAATCATGTAAGAGGAGGTACAGATTTTCTCCCAGGACAAGCAGGATGGTAGCCCGCACAGATGGGTGACATCATCAGATGGAGCCCTGTCACGGAATACTTTTGTCAAAGTTTCTAGAACTTTGACATGCACACCGAGCATGCCCAGCATGCCACTAACCCTGCAGCCAGCAGGGGTCTCCCTTCAGTCTTTTTCTTTCCGCGCAGCAGTTGCCTCGCGGTTTAGGAGCTCTGCGAGAAATTTCTCACAACTTTCCTCACGGAACTATTTGAAGTTTATCTTCTTAAAAAATCCCTCATTGGGGTCCCCTATCGCGCTCCGTTCCCTCCGACGCTCGGTAAGTGTTTTTTCCGGTACTTGCGGTCTGTTCCCGGCGGCTTACCGCTTCAGTGCCCGACTGTCACCGACCGCGTGCTCGCCAAATTTTAACATGGCAACCGGGTTTAGGAAATGCCCCAAGTGTCCGAGGACCATGTCCATAACGGACCCGAATGAAGTCTATGTTTTGTATTTAGGCCCCTTGCATGACATTCGATGATGCCCTCCCTAGTTGTGCACAAATGACCCCCAAAGGCCATCGCGCTCACCTGGACAAAATGGAGCAGTTGCTTGCTTCAAAACATACTGCTCCATCGATGCCAGTTCAAGCGCTATTGACCGTCTAGGGTCTGTCGACCTCTGAGACGACTTGCCAGGAACACCATGGACAGGCTGACTGTCTGTCGCCGACTCCATCGAGGACATCGGTGTCATCGTCCTCGGTGCCAGGGAAAGACCGGACCGAGCACCAAGGGAAACATAGTCACCGGCACAGACAGGTGTCCCCGACCGTTGCCAGCACCGATACTGCAGCGGCAACGACTTCCATCTAGCCACCTGCAAAGAGGGCCCAGGGAGAGGAGCCCCCATAGTCCTCTGGACCCGTGACCCCTAGGCGTTCCCCACTGATACCTGTGCCAAAGCCGAGCCTGCTTCCTACCCCGATTGCCATGCCACTCCTGCCGGCTTCTCGGGAGGAATTGGATCGCATGGTCCAAGAGGCAGTGCTGAAAGCCTTACGAGGCTTCCAGTCTCTGTCAGTGCCGGCCCCCATACTGTCCCCGGAACCGGCTTCCTCAATGATGGCACCACTCCTCGAGCGCCTCGATTCACTCATTGTGCCTTATCGACTCCTCTGCCACCGGACACGATGGCATCGAGTCATCCATTGAGGCCTCCGCAGCTCCCGATTCCACTACCTGTTCCTCGGAGGAGGAAAGATCAATTCCCAGCCACGTCCCTCCACGGGAACCGTCCATGCCAGAGCCCATACCAGGGCCATCGTGGCTACCGGTTCCCAAGCACACTTCATCTGCTCCGATGCCCTTGATGCCATCAATGCCTTCCCACTCTCTCGGCTTTAGCATGCTTCCTCCATCTGGAGCTCCACCAGGAGAAAGAGAAAGTCCCTATAATCCATGGGACGATGCATCCTCAGATGATTCATCACGGACATCCGAGGACTTTCTCTCAGAGCCTTCACTGCCGGAGGAAAGACGAAGATCTCCTCCAGAAAACTTCTCCTTTGCCTCCATGACCACCTTTTACAGTGGTCATGGAGGAAGATGCTCGCCATAAAATGTTGGAGGTCTTACAATTTGTAGATGCTCCAAAAGAAATAATGGAAATACCGGTACATGAAGTTCTTTTGGACATCATGCACCGCCTGTGGGAACATCCAGGTATGGTACCTCCAGTCAATAAAAAGACAAATGCTCCTGGTTCAACAAGCCCCAGGTTTTCAGAAAAGCCAGCTGCCCCACCACTCTGTAGTTGTGGAATCAGCTCAGAACATAAGAACATAAGAAAATGCCATACTGGGTCAGACATCAAGCCCAGCATCCTGTTTCCAACAGTGGCCAATCCAGGCCACAAGAACCTGGCAAGTACCCAAAAACTAAGTCTATTCCATGTTACCATTGCTAATGGCAGTGGCTATTCTCTAAGTGAACTTAATAGCAGGTAATGGACTTCTCCTCCAAGAACTTATCCAATCCTTTTTTTTTTTTTTTTGTGTAAATATCTTTATTGTAACAGTCAGTAAATAAACAGCAATAACAACACGAGAGAACATCAGGTAAGACATAGTACCATATGAAATTTCAAATAAGTGGGACTAGCATAGGCTCATTACGGTCCATCCCCCGTAACACAGGTTATACGGTATAACCAGCTGTCAACCATTTTTTAATAATACACTAAAGAACAGTAACCCACTTCCCCCCCCCCCCCCCCATCCCCGCTGCACTGGTATCAGAGAGAAAAAAGTCATAAGTAATAAACATGTTGATGTAACAAGGCACCCAAAGCATTTAGGTATAAGGCCCTGCATGAAAGCTCAGACATACTGGAAAACAAGATGATGTTTGACCCTATCAGGGTAGTACCCCAGAGTCCTCTGCTGGCAGAAGTGCAATGTAGGACTGCCAGAGAAGGCGAACTTTGGTATATTTGGCTTGAGACACAGACTTCGCCATCAGTAGCTCCATATGCATTAGTTTATGAAATTTGGCCGTCCACACCTTGTTATAAACCGGTGCTGGTTGTATCCATTGGGCCAGAATCGCATCCCGGGCAATGAGGATGATCTTCCGAAAAAAACTTTGTTGGCTACTTGTAAATATGGAATCTGTCTTTCTGGAAAAGCCGAATAACCAAAGAAGGGGGTCCAAGGAAAGAGGAATGCCCCACATGGAACAAACCAGCCTCTGTAGAGACGTCCAGAAGACCTGCACTGTTGGACAGGTCCAAAAGCAGTGGTAGAAGTCTGGATGCCCAGCAGTACATCTAGTACATTGCCTATCTTTGGTAAGTCCCATGTAATAAGCTTGACACTGAGAGTAAAAGGCTTGATGCAAAAACTTATAGGCCTGATCACGAAGAGTGACATTGGCCACCAGCCGAGGTATAGAAAGAAAACAGTCTTGCAAATCTTTTGAAGATATATCCTGGGGTAAGCTCTTATTCCACCTCGCCGCGACCCTGTCCAAATGCTGTAGTGGAGGCAACTTCGTCAGCGCTAGGTAATATTGTGAGGCGGACTGACGTTTCCCGTCTTCCCCCATTAGAAAGTCCCGCACTTTGTGTCCGTGGGCGAAAGCCGGATTCGCCTTTTGCTCTTCCAACATAAAATGTCGAAGCTGTAAATAGCCGTAAAAGTCAGTGTTTGGAACCGCAAACTTATCCGTTAAGTCCTGGAAACTGCAAATCTGAAATTGACCGGTCTCCTGGGTAATCAATTGCAGCATACTGTGTAAGCCTTTAGTTGTCCACGTCCAAAAGATCAATTGCGTCATGCCAGGTGGAAATAGTTTATATCCCCGTATAGGTAAACAAGATGACGATCCCGGAGGCACCTTGAACTGCTTACATAGTGAGTGCCACATCTGGCGTATAGGCCGTACCACCACACTGCCACTTATTAATTTGGGAAGTAAAGAGTCTGAAAGGTGCAGAGTAGCACCTGGAGCATGCGGCGACAACCAAGCTGTGTAATGGTCCATAGGGGAGTACAAAGTCGTATGACATACCCAGTCTCGAAGATGGCGTGTCAAACATGCATAATTATAGCGTTCTATGTCCGGACAATTGAGTCCCCCCTGACCTTTAGGTAACATTAACATTTTTAGAGGTATACGGGCCTTCTTGCCATTCCAGAGATATTGCTGTAGCCCCTTATTGATGTCTTTAACATCCTGTTTCCGGAGCCAAACCGGTAGCATATGAAAAAGGTACAACCATTTAGAAATTTCCATCATTTTTACTAACAGGAGTTTCCCTGAAAGGGACAGTGGCAAATCCCGCCAGACCAAGAGATTTTTAAGCATTTTCCGCTTCATAGGAGTAACATTTAACCCATACAACTGACTAGGGGAAGCAGGTATATGAATGCCTAAATACTTTAAAGAAGCAGTTACCCACTTTAAGGGAAAAGCCCCGGACCAGGTGGATTGTAAGGTCCCCAGGATATCCAAAGCCTCAGATTTTTCCACATTAATTTTTAACCCAGCAAATTCCCCAAACAGGGCTTGTAAGCGTAAAACATGGGGAAGCGAAACAGCAGGATTGCACAGGAAAACTAACATGTCATCGGCAAAAGCCGCCACTTTAAACAACCCTTGTTTGTAATGAAGACCTTGAATAAGAGGGGATTCAGCCAGTTTCCATAATAGGGGATCCAGAGTCAAAATGTATAATATAGGGGACAATGGGCACCCCTGCCGCACACCACGCGCAACACAAAATGCATCTGAGATGGTATCATTCGCCACAATGTGAGATAGTGGTCGCTTATATAAAATTGAGATCGCTTGTATCAGCTGGTTAGGGAACCCAAAGCGCCGAAGGACCGAAAACATATAGTCCCAGGAGACCCGATCAAAGGCCTTTTCTGAGTCGAACCCCACTGCCATCGATTCAATATTATAATAGTGTGATGTTTCTATGGCAGAGAGCAGCCTGATGACATGGCCTCCCGCATTTCTGCCGCCCACAAAACCCGCCTGGTAAGGGGAGATGATAGAGGGCAAAACGGAGTTCATTCTTATTGCCAAAATCCTGGCGTACAGTTTCAAGTCGCAGTTTAAGAGAGATATAGGGCGATAGGAGGACGCTAAAGTAGCGTCTTTCCCCGGTTTAGGTAGGACAGTAATGTACGCCGTATTGAATTGCGGGGGAAAACTATTTGTTTCGCAGGCCTGATTGTAGAAAGCCGCGAGAGGGTCCACCAGAGAAGAGCTGAGAATTTTGTAATATTCTAGGGTGAACACATCAGGTCCCGGAGATTTGTGGTTCTTCCCTGCCTGAATAACCCCTCGGACCTCGCCGGCAGTAATGGGCCTACTAAGAAAATCCCATTTATCCTCCGGGACCTGAGGCAGCTGAAGACCCTGGAAAAACGCCTCTTCCTCAGCCTTACCCCCCTTCCTGTCTTCCGTATATAAGTTTTCATAAAACTGACATAGTACAGTACAAATATCCTTACAGGAAGTAACAGAGTGGCCCAGATGATTTTTGAGACCCCCTATAAAAGTCTTCCTCCGTTTTAAAGCCACCATCCTAGCCAGTAATTTACTGGATTTGTTCCCATACTGAAAGAAAAATTGGTCAGAGGCCTTTAACGATTTCTGTGCCCGGAGGTGAAGATGAGAGTTTAGGGCAAGAAGGCACGCTTTATATGCCTCTTTATGGGACTGAGAAGGAGATTGCGCTAATAAGCGCTGAGCATCCTGAAGTTGCGAGTCTAATTGTAAAATACGGGCATTTAGCTTTTTCCGCTGTGCAATAGAATAGGCTATCACTTCCCCCCTGAGAACCACCTTGCTCGTTTCCCAAAACAGCGCGGGATTGCTCCGATGCTGCTCATTTGCCTGTGCAAAATCCTCCCACTTCCTTTGCAAGTAAGTGTGGAACTCCTTGTCTGTATGTAAAGACCCAGGGAAACGCCATGTCTTTTGTCCCCCCTTAATAGTCGAGAGCCAGAGGTCTACCCACACCGGGGCATGATCCGCAATCACAATAGACTCAATATGTGCGTTATCCACCCTATCAAACACAGATCTAGGAAGCAATATGTAATCCAGTCTGGACATGGTAGCATGCGCCCTGGATACGTGAGTGTACTCTCTTGCCCCCGGGTGGAGCAGACGCCACACATCCAAGAGGCCCAGTCGCGTGGAAAACTGACAAACCCCTGAGTCTGTGGTTTGCTTAAAACTTTTTGGGATATTGGATTTATCCAGTTCAGCTTGAAATACACTATTAAAGTCACCAGTGAGAAGGATATCACCCTGTGCGTTGGTTAATAACAAATTGACCACCTTGGTAACAAATAGGGGATCGGGCACATTCGGGGCATACAGAGTACCAAGGGTTACCATTTTGCCCGCTAAGGTGCCGATAACAAGTAAGAACCGACCATCAGGGTCTTTCAGTTCCCTAACAAAGGTAAAGGGCACATTCTTGTTTATTAGTAGTGCCACACCCCCTTTTTTCCCTTTCGCTTCAGAGAAATAGCAAGCAGCGGCCCACTCCCTGCAAAGTTTCTTACTTTCTGCCACATTTAAGTGGGTTTCCTGAAGACATGCTATCCCCACCTTTAACCGCTTCAAATGCTGGAAAACTTTCTTTCTCTTAATAGGGGTGCCCAAGCCATCTACGTTCCAGGAAATTATCCTGCACTTACTACCCATTGTTGCCAGCAGGACCCAGAAACCATGATATCATGCTAATGGACAGAAGGGCAAGCTCCCAGCCTAACTCACCCTCCCATACCTGTTGTAGGACTCGCCTAAGCAAAAATGCCCTCACACCAACAAACCATAGTGAAAAAAGAAAGCAATGCTTCAGAGACATACACATAGCAAACGATACCAGTGCCCTACCCCCACCCCCTCCCCCATATCCCCAACAACAGAGTACCCTCCCAGACACATAGGTCAGGGTAATGGAGTCAAACATGAGTGCTCGGCGTCCCAGGACTCCCCCTCCTCCTCCATATGGTAGTAATACCGCTGTGTAAAATAGCAGCTCAGGAACCCGTATTTAAAGAATCAAGAAATTTCGCTGCTTCCTCGACTGTTGCATAAGTAAGCCATTTTCCTTCGTAATGGATTCGCAGCTTGGCTGGGAATTGCATTGTAAAGCGCATATTTTTCTCAATTATCTTGCTACACACTGGAGCAAACGCCCGACGCAGGGCTGCCACCCTTGCTGAATAGTCCGGTGCCAAACGGACGTTTGCGCCCTGGAACTGTATTGTGCCACATTTCCTTGCAGCCTGCATTATCAATTGCTTATGGTGAAAGTTAAAGATTTTCATGATGACCACTCTGGGCCGCGACGGATCGGGGCCCCTGGCGCCCACGCGATGTGCCCGCTCAATTTCCAGCACCCCTTCCAACTCCGGTAGGCCTAGAGCTTCAGGCAGCCATTTTAGAAGGGAGGGCCGAAGTAAAGCTTCTTCCACCGTTTCAGGGACACCCAGGCACCGGATATTAGATCTGCGCGCCCGGTTCTCGAGATCGTCGGTCTTTGCAATCTGGTCCTGGAGCAAGTGATCAAGGGTACTCACTTTCCCCTGAAGCGCTGTAATGTCATCCTCCATCGCGGACGTCCGCTCCTCCACGTGGCTGAGCCGCGGAGTAAAATCGGTAAGGACCTCTCGGAGAGCCCCGATTTGGTCCGATATACCGGTTAGTTTGCAGTCCAAAGCCGCTAATACTGCATCTTTGATTTCGGTTACTGTGAGGGATGGCGATGCAATAACCGGCAAATTTACGTCCGTCACCTTTTCCACCACTGCGGGCGCCATCTTAGGCTCCGGCCCCTTGCTTTTATCTTTCTCGCGTTTCGCCAACTTGGGAGGCATGGGCGAGGGCGTCTTTGACATGAAGGAGGCAATCGACATAAGCTGCGCGTGTCAGTACGAAGAGGCGGCTTTAAAGCGGGTTTGACCGGCTAGTGGAGGAGAAGGGGAGCCTGGGCGGCCGGAGCGGGTTCAGAGACGTCCGATCCCGTTCACCACATCACGTGACTTCCATCCAATCCTTTTTTAAACACAGCTATACTAACTGCACGAACCACATTCTCTGGCAACAAATTCCAGAGTTTAATTGTGCGTTGAGTAAAAAAGAACTTTCTCCGATTAGTTTTAAATGTGCCTCATGCTAACTTCATGGAGTGCCCCCTAGTCTTTCTACTATCCGAAAGAGTAAATAACCGATTCACATCTACCCGTTCTAGACCTCTCATGATTTTAAACACCTCTATCATATCCCTACTCAGTCGTCTCTTCTCCAAGCTGAAAAGTCCTAACCTCTTTAGTCTTTCCTCATAGTGGAGTTGTTCCATTCCCCTTATCATTTTGGTAGCCCGTCTCTGTACCTTCTCCATCGCAATTATATCTTTTTTGAGATGCGGCGACCAGAATTGTACACAGTATTCAAGGTGCGGTCTCACAATGGAGCGATACAGAGGCATTATGACATTTTCCGTTTTATTCATCATTCCTTTTCTAATAATTCCCAACATTCTGTTTGCTTTTTTTGACTGCCGCAGCACACTGCACCGACTATTTCAATGTGTTATCCACTATGACACCTAGATCTCTTTCTTGGGTTGTAGCACCTAATATGGAACCCAACATTGTGTAATTATAGCATGGGTTATTTTTCCCTATATGCGTCACCTTGCACTTATCCACATAAGGCTAAACGATCATGCCCACATTCCTCTGCTCCTCCCGGTATGGAACAGAAAGCAGTGGATGCGTTGGGATGAAGAATTTTCCAAGGGTCCATGTTGATATCGCAAATTGCAGCATATCAACTATACATGACCCAATATAATAGAAATTTCTGGAAACAAGTCCAGGAGATTGCGGAGATACTACAACAGTAACAACAAGAAGCCTTGTTCTCCATCCTACAAAAAGGAATGGAGATAGGTAAACATGAAGTAAGAGCTGCCTATGATTCTTTTGAAACAGCATCCAGAATCTTGGCAGTGGGCATCCGTGCTAGACTATGGGCCTGGCTTAAGGCCTACGCCCCGAAGTGCAGGACAAACTGGCAGATCTACCCTGTACAGGAGACAACCTGTTCGGGAATAAGATCCAGGACACAATGGCCCAGTTAAAGGACCATCATGAGACCCTGCGCCGGTTGTCAACTGTCTCCCCAGGGCCTAGCGTAGAGAACCCAAGAAACAATTCTACAGGCCACGCAGATATTACCCTCTTATGTCCTGTGCACAACCGGCTCGGGCACCTCAGAGGGGACATGCGCGCCAAACTAGAACAACTCCACAAGCTGGCCCCGCATCTGGCTTTTGACTCTTTTTCCAGAGAGCAGCAGCCATGTTCCAGTGGGGAGCTGCCTGTGCCACTTTGCAACAAATTGGCATCCAATCACCACGGACCAATGGGTACTGTCCATCGTAACCCACGGTTACCGTCTAAATTTTTAAAAAACACCCCCGGCCTTCCCACCCATTCCATCCTGGAGCTGGGACGACCACACAGGGAAACTTGAGTCAGAGCTCTCAACCCTTCTGTCGATCAGAGCCGTGGAACCGGTTCCACCAAATCAGCAGGGAAAAGGGTTCAACTCCAGATATTTCCTAATTCCAAAAAAGACCGGCGGCCTCCAGCTTATTCTGGACCTCTGTGCCTTGAATACATTTCTTCGCAAGGAACGGTTCAGGATGGTATCCCTGGGCACCATGCTTCCTCTACTTCAACAAGGGGATTGGCTCTGCTTTCTGGACCTGCAAGATGCATACGCCCATATTGCGATATCCCTGCTTCATCGCAAATATCTGCGATTTGTGGTGGTCTGCATTCACTATCAATACAAAGTACTACCATTTGGCCTAGCTTCGGTGCCTCGAGTCTTTACGAAGTGCCTGGCAGTCGTGGCTGCGCAGTTACACAGCTGAAGCATACATGTCTTTCCATGCCTGGAAGACTGGCTCATAAAAAGCCAGTCAAAACAAGGAGCCCTCGACTCTCTCGGTCTCACCATAAGGCTTCTAAACTCATTGAGATTTCTAATAAATTACCCCAAATCCCAATTGGCACAGTCTCATCTTCTCTCCTTTATAGGAGCAGACCTAGACATGACACTGTCCAAAGCATTCTTACCCAATGACCGTGCGATTACGCTGTCCAACCTTGCCAACTTTATCCGCTGTCGAAAAAGAGCCTCAGCTGGCAAGCTACTCAGGTTGCTCGGCCACATGGCATCAACAGTCCATGTCACTCCTGTGGCACTTCTGGCCATGAGAGTGACCCAATGGACTGAAAGCCCAGTGGTGACAAGCTACTCAGCCGCTGTCGTCCCTGGTAAACATAACCAGCCAGCTTCGTCTGTCCCTTGCCTGGTGGACACACAAAGACAACTTACAAATGGGTCTTCCTTTCCAGCAACCGGCTCCAGGTGTCCTTAACCACTGACGCCTCCAACCTACGTTGGGGAGCCCACATCAAAGACTTTCAGACTCAAGGGACTTGGACAAAAGCCGAAGCGACCCATCAAATCAATTTTCTGGAGCTTCGAGCGATGCGGTACACCCTTTATGCATTTCAGGATTACGTCTACAACAAAGTTGTCCTGATTCAAACAGACAACCAAGTTGCAATGTGGTACCTGAACAAACAGGGGGCCAGGGGGTCTTATCTGCTTTGCCAGGAGGCGGCGCAGATTTGGGCCTGGGCCCTGTCGCATTCCATTCTTCTGCGAGCCACCTATCTAGTGGGCACTCAGCATGCATGGCAGACCACCTCCATCGTCGTTTCCAGCCCCAGGAATGGTTTCTGGATCCCTTGGTTGCGAGCAAAATCTTCCACTGGTGGGGTTATCCGACCATCGACCTCTTTGCATCCAGTCAGAACCACAAAGTGGAAAACTTCTGCTCCCTGCACAGGGACCGGCATGCACCAGCCAGGGATGCCTTCGCCCATCCCTGGAACAAAGGACTGCTTGATGCGTATCCTCCGATTCCGCTAATAAGCAAGACTCTCGTGAAGCTACAACAGGACCGGGGCTTAATGATTCTCATAGCTCCATATTGGCCGCGCCAAATTTGGTTTCCCATATTTTGCGACCTTTCTGTCCAGGACCCTATTCGCCTGGGCACATTGCCCAACCTCATAACACAGAATCACAGCAAGTTACGTCACCCGAACCTCCAGTCACTCTCTCTGACTGCCTGGATTTTGAAAGGATGATACTACAACCACTCAGCATTTCAAGTGACATATTTCAAGTCCTAGTAGCTTCACGGAAGCCTTCCACGCAGAAATCCTACTGCTCTAAATGGAAGAGATTTACCTTGTGGTGCACACAGAAGGGCTTGGATCCCTATTCTTGCCCCACATCGAGGTTTTTGGATTATCTCTGGCACCTCTCGGAATCTGGTTCCAGATATCATCTATCCGAGTGCACCTTAGTGCCATCTCTGCTTACCATCAAGGAATAGGGGATGCCCCGATAACGGCTCAACCCCTGGTGAGTTACTTCATGAGAGGCTTAGTACAGCTTAAGCCTCCTCTACGGCCACCGGTCGTGGCAGGGGACCTCAATGTCGTACTCGCACGGCTCATGCACATTTCTTTTGAGTCCATGCACTCCTGAGAACTCAGATACCTTACACGGAAAATACTTTTCCTAGTATTCATCACGTCTGCTCGCAGGGTGAGTGAGTTATAGGCCCTTGTGATCTACTCACCCTACACAAGGTTCCTCCATGACCGGGTGGTTCTCTGCACTCACCCTAAATTCCTTCCTAAGGTGGTAACTGATTTCCATTTAAATCAGTCCATAGTCTTGCCCACTTTCTTTCCAAGACCTCACGCTCACCCAGGTGAGTGAGCTCTTCTCACCTTGGACTGTAAGCGTGCTCTTGCATTTTACTTAGACCGCACTACAGGCCACAGGAAGTCCACCCAACTCTTTGTACCTTTTGATAAGAACAAACTTGGGAATGCGGTGGGCAAGCAAACACTGTCAAACTGGTTGGCAGACTGCATGGCATTCTGTTGCCAACAAGCAGGCCTTCCACTACAGGGGCGAGTGAAGGCACACTCAAGTCAGAGCAATGGCAACGTCAGTAGCACACTACCGTTCAGCACCGATTGCTAACATCTGCAGAGCTGTGACATGGAGCTCTCTCCACACCTTCGCAGCTCACTACTGCCTGGAAAAGGCTGGGCAACAGGAGAGAGGTAACAGTGGTGGGGCCGCTTGGCAGTAGTGATCAAAATATGATCAAATTTGAATTAATGACTGGAAGGGGGACAGTAAGCAAATCCACGGCTCTCATGCTAAACTTTCAAAAGGGAAACTTTGATAAAATGAGAAAAATAGTTAGAAAAAAACTGAAAGGAACAGCTACAAAGGTAAAAAGTGTGCAAGAGGCGTGGTCATTGTTAAAAACTACTATCCTAGAAGCACAGTCCAGATGTATTCCACACATTAAAAAAGGTGGAAAGAAGGCAAATCTATCACTGGCATGGTTAAAAGGGAAGGTGAAAGAAGCTATTTTAGCCAAAAGATCTTCATTCAAAAACTGGAAGAAGGATCCAACAGAAGAAAATAGGATAATGCATAAGCCTTGGCAAGTTAAATGTAAGATATTGATAAGACAGGCTAAGAGAGAATTTGAAAAGAAGTTGGTCGTAGAGGCAAAAACTCACAGTAAAAACTTTAAAAAATATATCCAAAGCAGAAAGTTGGACCGTTAGATGATCGAGGGGTTAAAGGGGCACTTAGAGAAGATAAGGCCATCGCGGAAAGATTAAATGATTTCTTTGCTTCGGTGTTTACTGAAGAGGATGTTGGGGAGGTACCCGTAATGGAGAAGATTTTCATGGGTAATGATTCAGATGGACTGAACCAAATCACGGTGAACCTAGAAGATGTGGTAGACCTGATTGACAAACTTAAGAGTAGTAAATCACCTGGAGTGGATGGTATACACCCCAGAGATCTGAAGGAACTAAAAAATGAAATTTCAGACCTATTAGTAAACATTTGTAACCTGCCATTAAAACCATCCATTGTACCTGAAGACTGGAGGATAGCTAATGTAACCCCCATATTTAAAAAGGCTCCAGGGGCGATCTGGGAAACTACAGACTGGTTAACCTGACTACAGTGCCAGGAAAAATAGTGGAAATTATTCTAAACATCAAAATCACAGAACATATAGAAAGACATGGTTTAATGGAACAAAGTTAGCATGGCTTTACCCAAGGCAAGTCTTGCCTCACAAATCTGCTTCACTTTTTTGAAGGAGTTAATAAACATGTGGATAAAGGTGAACCTGTAGATGTAGTGTACTTGGATTTTCAGAAGGCATTTGACAAAGTTCCTCATGAGAGACTTCTAGGAAAAATAAAAAATCATGGGATAGGTGGCGATATCCTTTCGTGGATTACAAACTGGCTAAAAGATAGGAAACAGAGAGTAGGATTAAATGGACAATTTTCTCAGTGGAAGGGAGTGGGCAGTGGAGTGCCTCAGGGATCTGTATTGGGACCCGTACTTTTCAATATATTTATAAATGATCTGGAAAGAAATACGACGAGTGAAGTAAACAAATTTGCAGATGATACAAAATTGTTCAGAGTAGTTAAATCACAAGTAGATTGTGATGAATTGCAGGTAGACCTTCTGAGACTGGAAAATTGGGCATCCAAATGGCAGATGAAATTTAATGTGGATAAGTGCAAGGTAATGCATACAGGGAAAAATAACCCATGCTATAGTTACACAATGTTGGGTTCCATATTATGAGCTACCACCCAAGAAAGAGATCTAGGTGTCATAGTGGATAACACATTGAAATTGTCGGTTCAGTGTGCTGTGGCAGTCAGGAAAGCAAACAGAATGTTGGGAATTATTAGGAAGGGAATGGTGAATAAAACGGAAAATGTCATAATGCCTCCGTATCGCTCCATGGTGAGACAGCACCTTGAATACTGGGTACAATTCTGGTCGCTGCATCTCAAAAAAGATATAATTGCGATGGAGAAGGTACAGAGAAGGGCAACCAAAATGATAAAGGGGATGGAACAGCTCCCCTATGAGGAAAGACTAAAGAGGTTAGGGCTGTTCAGCTTGGAGAAGAGACTGCTGAGGGGGAGATATGATAGAGGTCTTTAAGATCATGAGAGGTCTAGAACAGATAGATGTGAATCTGTTATTTACTCTTTCGGATAATAAAAAGACTAGGGGGCACTCCATGACGTTAGCATGTGGCACATTTAAAACTAATCCGAGAAAGTTCTTTTTCACTCGACGCACAGTTAAACTCTGGAATTTGTTGCCAGCGGATGTGATTAGTGCAGTTAGTGTAGCTGTTTTTAAAAAAGGATTGGATAAGTTCTTGGAGGAGAAGTCCATTACCTGCTATTAATTAAGTTGACTTAGAAAATAGCCACTGCTATTATTAGCAATGGTTACATGGAATAGACTTAGTGTTTGGGTAATTGCCAGGTTCTTGTTGCCTAGATTGGCCACTGTTGGAAACAGGATGCTGGGCTTCATGGACCCTTGGTCTGACCCAGTATGGCAGTTTCTTATAATTCCATCTTTGGCCAGTCTGTCTTAAGAAATTTGTTTCCAGTATAGGAACCCAACTCGTCCTACCTCGACCCGCTGTGAATTCAGGCTGCCTCATCCTTGCCAACAGCACCCCCAGTTGTTTTGCCTGTTGCACATATTCAGTGTTGCTTGGCCTCATACGTATGACTCAGCCTGTAGCTTGCTATTCACCCACATGTGAGGATTACCATCCTGCTTGTCCTGGGAGAAAGAGTTGCTTACCTGTAAAAGGTGTTCTCCCAGGACAGCAGGATGTTAGTCCTTATGAACCCCGCCCGCAGAGTTGGGTTCGCTTACGTTTTATTATTTTATTTTTCGCTCGTACTTTTGCTACAAACGAGACTGAAGGGGGGGACCCCTGCTGGCTGCATGGTTGGTGCTATGCTGGGCATGCTCGGTGGTGCCAGTCAAAGTTCTAGAAACTTTGACAAAAGTGTTCCGTGGCAGGGCTCCATCTGATGATGTCACCCATATGTGAGGATTAACATCCTGCTGTCCTGGGAGAACACCTTTTACAAGTAAGCAACTCTGCTATTCACATTTTAGGAAAATGATTAAGGCAGTTTTTTTTGAGGGGTTTTTTAGGCATTTATGTAATGAGTTATAAATTAGAACTATGCATTTGATTGTTTTAGGGATGATTACGTTTTTCTTTTATGTTGTTTTATGTGCCTTAACTTGGAATCTGCACCAAATGGCTTTTTGCTGGATTTTGCAGAAAATAAGAGAAATTAAAAAAAAAAAAAAAATTTTTTTTAATTGCAGGCATTTCCATTTAAGTTAAGAGAGAGGCACGCCGCAGACTACGTCAGGCAGTTTCCTCATTTGCGGTGCAGAACCAACTTGTTCAGCTCTCTGCTGAGGATACGCAGCGAAGCCACTGCAGCCATTCACTCGTATTTCCAGGTAACGCACCTCGCCTTTTCACCAACTTGTATGTAAGTGTTCGGAGGGCTTGGCATATTTGTAGGTGAGTTGGAGAAGCTTGAACTTCATGTGGGGAGCCAACAGAGTGACTCGAAGAAGGGTTTCATGGTTGCACCAGCACTGGAGGGAAGCTAGGTGGCCTAGCTGAGTAGTGAAGAAGATGCGATGGAGATAGGTCGTTCAGTGGGAGACCTGTAACGAGCAGGTTGCACTGGTCTAAATGGAGCACGATGGGAGGATGGATAAGGGTTTGGAAATGACGGGATGCATTTTGGTGCTAAGATTGATATAAAACACATTTTAGTCGTGGGGGTTTTTTTTAATGCGTGCAGAGAAGGAGAGAGAAAAATCGATGACACTTGCCAAGGCTGCAGGCTGAGGGGGGCCTGGGAGGATGACAGTCTTATCCTTGAAGAAAGAAGGATGAAGTCTGTTTGGGAGGAAAGATGAGAAGTTCTGTCTTGGCCATGTTAAGTTTAAAAAAGTAGCAATGGGACATCCAGGCAGCGATGCTTGAGAAACAGGCTCAGATTTTGACTTGACTTGGGGGTAAACGTTCTGATGCAGAGAGGTTGATCTGGGAGTTATCAGCATAAAGATGGGGAGGGGGGATAAGCACAGAGGATCCCTAGGATAGTAATGAATCACTGGGGTAAAATGCATGGAGAGACAGTTCTAAACCTTAGGGAAAGGTGTGAGAATAACCTGCATAGAGCAGCAGTTATGACCCTAAAAAAACCTTTCTGGGCAGACTGGATGAGGCATTTGTGTCTTTTTCTGCCATTGTTTTCCCTGTGTTACTACGATCAGACCCCCCAGCGGAATGAGTGTAGAGAGAGAAGGCCCAGGTCTGAGGTCTGGGACACATAGATAATGGAATAGTTGGTGGGACAGGAGAGAGGTAAAAAGAGAGATAACAGGGTCCTGAAATCTAAGGAAGTGTTACTAAAAAAACCCAAAAAACCTTGGACTTCATTCTCCAGTGCCAGAGGAGTGATGGAGATGGTGGGAAAAATTCACAGGTAATAACTGGAGGAACAAAAGCAACACGGTGTGTCTGTCTGTCTATCTGCCTTTATATGGATAGAAATATATGATGTCACAGGCCAGTGCATAGGTGCCTGCTGACAGTTCTCTGGAACACGCTGCTCAGAGCCGGACATTTACAGTAAAATGACTTTCTTCCAGATATCAGTCTTCTCTTTACACTTGTAGCTTTCAGTTAACTTCCTGAGACTCCAGGATTTCCCCAGTAAGGTAAACAGATGTGGGCTAGCCAATTTCAGTAGGACCATATGAAACATACTTGCCAGTTAGACCTTGTTGCAGGTACAAAAACATCCCTCACCACGGAATATGGACATCTCTGCATCTGGGTTTGGTTAAGAACATAGGAACTTGCCATGCTGGGTCATACCAAGGGTCCATCAAGCCCTGCATCCTGTTTCCAACAGAGGCCAAACCAGGCCACAAGAACCTGGCAAGTACCCAAACACTAAGAAGATCCCATGCTACTGATGCAATTAATAGCAGTGGCTATTCCCTAAGTAAACTTGATTAATAGCTGTTAATGGACTTCTCCTCCAAGAACTTATCCAAACCTTTTTTTGAACCCAGCTACACTAACTGCACTAACCACATCCTCTGGCAACAAATTCCAGAGCTTTATTGTGCATTGAGTGAAAAAGAATTTTCTCAGATTAGTCTTAAATGTGCTACTTGCTAACTTCATGGAATGCCCCCTAGTCCTTCTATTATTCGAAAGTGTAAATAACCGATTCACATCTACTCGTTCAACACCTCTCAAGATCTTAAAGACCTCTATCATATCCCCCCTCAGCTGTCTCTTCTCCAAGTCCTTTCTCCTGTCTCCCCACCTGGCTCTCCTTCTCTCTCCATCTGATTGATTGAAATGTAGTGTTTAAGAGCCATGCTGATTTCCGTGCAGTCTCTTATTAGCTTTAGCTGTGTCTCCCAATTAGTAGCACACCTTTCTGTGGCTGCTAGCGAGAGTAACCCCAAAGCTTCTCTTGCCAGTCACCCCCTCCTCCTCTTTTTTTGCTGCACTCTATTATAGCACCTTAGAGAATGGAAAGAAATAAGACACAGCCGATGATAGTTTCTGATTTTATTTTGTACTTTTTCCAGTTCTTCAGCCATGTACAATACCTACATGGTTTCAGTTTGGGTTTCTCTTAGTGACCCTGTAAAATGGTTTATTTTTCAGTCTCTGGTGCCTCCACTAGGGGGCACCAGAGAAACATTAAAATATCTAAAGAGGTTGAAAGGTGGCCCCACACCTGGCAGCTAACTTGATCCCAATTAATTCTCAGCCAAGGATTTCAAGACTACACTTCCCAGCGGCCCTGTCCTTCCTGTTCCTTTTGGCTTTCCAATCCTCTGGCCAACTCTGGTTTGCTTTTTCCTTCCCTGCCCGCCTGGACCTTCCTCTGCCCACTGGAGTCTCTAACTGTCCTGTCTCTCCAGGCTGCTTTAGTGTGTGTGAAACCCCTGCTTCATCACATTGGTACAGAAATCGAGAGTCTGTGGCAGGAAAAAAAATTAGTTCTATCCCGAATATTCAGTATTACATCAAAAGGTAGCCCGGATATAATATGTGGACCATCGTATCAAGAGCCTAAATGGGGGCCAGCAGCGCCGCGAGAAGTAGAGAGCTGTGAACAAGAGTGAAGAAATGCTGGCTGACCTGCTAGAGGCAGGCAGACACGCTGATGTGGGAAGTGGGCCGCTTTCAGTGTAAAGAATCCCTGTGTTTGGGAAGGGAGGGGCGTAGGAGGAAACCTTGAGAGTTTAAAGGCAGGAGCCCAGGAACTGTCCAGGAATTGAACTTTTTTTTTTTTTTTAAGTGTGGTTTCTCTTTTTTTTTGGCTTATGAACCTGTGTGCGGAGGCTGATAACCCGGGGGGCAGGGGAGCTGCTCCTTGCTGCTAATTTTTGTGTTTGCCTCCCAGTGCAGAGGGAGTCGTGCTGTGACCTGGATCAGGCCCCAGGGCTTTATGGAGCGACTTCCTAAAGCCCCCACCAGGCCGGCCTGATCTTCGCCTGGTTGTCTGTCGGGCAGCTGGTAAACACACACAGCCCTCTTTCCTCAGCCCTTACTTTGATCGTCGTCTTTTCAAACCAGAAAGGCAGGAATTTAAATCCTGGCCAGCGTAGGACCCTCTGCTGGGGCAGCTTTTTGCTGTTCAGTCATTTTCCTATAACTGTCACTGGTTAGTAAAGAGGGATCCCTGCAAATGGATCAGGGCCACTATTGTGAGCCACTGGGGGCGGCTAGAGGATAAACTTGGTCGGGATATTCAGCAGCGATGGTGTGCTATGCCTGGCTATATCAAAAGTCAATATCAAAAGATACACCTCCGCCGCGAACTGCTGAACTAAACGAAACAAAAATAATCAAGAGCTTACGCTCCGTCGCTGAGCAATTGAATAAACTTTTGAATGAATAATGTGTGTACTGAAATTATTTTTAATAAAGTAAATACCTACACTACCAGTGGTGAAAAGTTTTTTATCATATGTGTAAATTTAAAAATATTAAATGGAGTCAGAGAAAGGTTTCATACATAGTGTAGGTGCCCCGCACCTCCGTAAGGTGAACTTATAATCATCAACCTTCCTCCTCCTCCTCCTCGATGAACTTTTAACGATTATTTTTTTGAAAATTTTTTGTGTAAACTTGTGTTGTCCCTAACACACCTAAAGGACTCTTCCGTGGCGATATAATTTTCAAATGCGTGACCGCAAAGATTTACTCCATACTACTCAATGAGAATGTCAATAAAGGGTATAAAAACAGACTTCCCCGATTTTGGTTGGTGTGTCCATCTTCTTGTAGGGATAACCTACAAGAAGATGGACACACCAACCAAAATCGGGGAAGTCGACACACCAACCCCGATTTTGGTTGGTGTGTCGACACACCAACCCCGATTTTGGTTGGTGTGTCCATCTTCTTGTAGGTTATCCCTACAAGAAGATGGACACACCAACCAAAATCGGGGAAGTCTGTTTTTATACCCTTTATTGACATTCTCATTGAGTAGTATGGAGTAAATCTTTGCGGTCACGCATTTGAAAATTATATCGCCACGGAAGAGTCCTTTAGGTGTGTTAGGGACAACACAAGTTTACACAAAAAATTTTCAAAAAAATAATCGTTAAAAGTTCATCGAGGAGGAGGAAGGTTGATGATTATAAGTTCACCTTACGGAGGTGCGGGGCACCTACACTATGTATGAAACCTTTCTCTGACTCCATTTAATATTTTTAAATTTACACATATGATAAAAAACTTTTCACCACTGGTAGTGTAGGTATTTACTTTATTAAAAATAATTTCAGTACACACATTATTCATTCAAAAGTTTATTCAATTGCTCAGCGACGGAGCGTAAGCTCTTGATTATTTTTATATCAAAAGTCAGCCAGGTCAGTGTATTCAGTCAGGACTGCTCTCAGGGTTTTTCCAGCTAAATCCGAACGTAGCCAGACAAAGACCTTTGAATGTGAACCTCTACTGAGTTATAATCCATTGAGACCTATAATTTATTGTTTGTTTTACTGTCATTCTTTCAGCTGACTGTTGGTTTGTACCTCATGGGTTTGCAGGAATGCTTCTGTGCACCAATCAAAAGATTATTTTTCTTCTAGTGATAACACTTCTAGAGGGCTGTGTTAGGCTGTAGTAACAAAAACACAGAGGCTGGTGGTACCTTATAGAACACCAGGTTTCTTGAGGCATAAGCTTTCGTGGACAAACGTCCACGTCTTCAAATGCAGCGTGAACTGTTCTCTTCGAAAAGGTATGCCACAATAATTTTCTCTGTTGTACCATCCCAGTAAATTGATTATTTTCCTGAAACGTCAGTACCACCTTAATACCACTTGATGGTGCTGTTTCTATAGATAGAATCATTGCATTGAGAGAATGGTTGGATTTTGAGGTGGATTTAAAACCAGAATGATATACTTAACGTTTATTAAGAGCTTGAAACTTTTAAAGCCAGAGTAGGGATTTTTAAGCCAGCCCACCATATCCAGTATCCAGATTGTGGCATGGAACAGTGCCTTTTTTTTTTTCTTTTTTTTTATAGTTTGTAGGGGAGTGAGAGTGACCAACCAGATTTAGGCCTGGTATTTGTAATGCCCAGATTTGAACAGCCAAGATAAGTGATTATCATTGAAAATCCGTGCTGCTGTCCTCACTTTCATCCCCCCCTCCCTTGGGTCTACCCAGAATCTAAACGGCTAAATTTTGCCGCTTAAGCCAGTACAGACTGATTTAGCTGTTTTTCTAAACTTAGCCAGCTAGATGCCTTTGAATTTGGACCCTGCTATCCCAGGTGTTGTCATCTTTCATCTGTAGGTCAGATAAGCATCTTTTTCCTCCCTGGCAGGTCCAAACATGCATTGTAGTTAAAATAATTTTGGGGAGTTTAATGGTCTGTGCCTTTTTCAACCCTTTCTGCTCTGCTTTCTCCTAGGATAACGGCTTCGTGCACGTCCACACCCCTGTGATCACCTCGAATGACTGCGAAGGAGCCGGGGAGCTCTTCCAGGTGGAGGTACGTCATAAAATGGAGTTACAGTGGGAGGACATCGAGTTCTGTAAAGATCAGGCCGGCCCCAGTGGATCGGTGGTAACCGTGCAGGAACCTGGGTTTTGATCTTTGGCCAGCGAGACGCAATCCTGTCACGATGAGGTCTGGCAGAAAGGGAGAACTAGCACCCGCCATCTATCGGGGACAGTCCGTAAAAACCTGAACATGTGAGCCTGCGGAATGGATAACGTGGTCTGTGTGCTGGGTCAGTCCTCGTGACTGCGCGAAACGAAAGGTTACAGCGGTTATTTTCAAAGCCACTTACACACCTAAAACCTGGTTTTATGCGCTTCGAGGACAGCCCCAGTAGTGTGTGTGTGGGTGGGTGTGTGTGTAAAGTACATGCGGAACCTGATTTATGCATTTACGCAGTAGGCATTCTGAGGGGAGGCGGAGTCAGGGCGAATGCTGGGCTTACTTCTCCCCACGGTTTTTAAACATATTTTATATGCATAAAATAACTTTTGAAAATTTGCGGTAATGTCATTCTGAAATCACCCTCCGTGAGGCTTCCAGAGGCAGGCGACCGAAACCTGGGCTTTTTAACTGGCTAGCAGACCTGAATTTGCGGCCTTTCTCTTATCTTCCTTATTGTTCCACTAAACACATTGCTTCCACCATCCCCTCCCCCCCTTTCCCTTCACGCGATCGTCGTAATGTCATCTGCTCTTCGCTTGTATTCTGCGGTAATGTCAGCAACCTGCTCCTTCTGTTTGGACTTGAGATATTCCCCATAAAGCTAGTCAAGCAATGTATTTAAAAAACAAAAAAAGCTAAGTCGAGGAATGTGTTAAGATATCGCCTACAATGTCTTTGTTGTGCCTTGAGGGAAGGGCGTGTTAACTCCCGGGAGCCAGTCAAGGAATGTATTGAGTTACTCCAGCAGGAAGGCATCGCCTTATATTTTTTGTTTATTGAGCTTGATTTCCATGGGTCAAAGAATGAAAGTTTAAAGAATCATTTTAGTCCACTTTCCAAAGGGAAGAAGGCTTATGCAATTGTGTGTTACCCCCTCCCAATAATTTTTTGTTTGATGTCCTAGCCACACCTATTTTCCAGGATATGTTTGGGGGGGGGGGGGCGGGCTGAGAGGCTCCTGACAGAGTTATATTTTTGGGGTGGGGGGGGGGAGGGGAGGGTCCACATAGACACATAGAGTCGGTCGTGTGCATGTCCCAAAAGGTCAGCTCCACGAGCGTTGGGTGGAAGCTCTTGTTGAAAAAATGGTTTGGTAAAGCTTAACTGAATAACAGATGGTGGCGGGGAAGGATACTGATTGGAAAATATTGGCGTGAGGGAATCTGACTCCTCTGCTTACAGCTTTTATGGGCTGTCATGGATTTCTTAAGCACAGGGCGAGGGGCATCTGAGGTGAAAGGGGCCGGCTTGCCTTCCTGAGATGCTGACTGTGAAGAGGGAGCTGCCTCCTGCTCCAGCCCCAGCCGCTGGAAGTCAGTTTGACCCCTGTTTTAAGGTGCATAAGGTGGGAGTGGGAAATTCACCGGGAACAGCAGTGACAGCACAATCTCAGTCCCCCCTCCCCCTTGAAGTCATTATAGACTAATGCTGTCATTTCATGTTGGATTCGGCGTTGCTTTGAGCACATATCCACTTCTGCTTTCCTCCAGTCTTTAATTGCTTTATTATAGCAGAAGTGTAGAACGCAAGGCTTTTTTTTTTTTTATTTCAAGTTATTTTTGCTTGTCATTTCAGATTAAAAGTTTTAAATATTTAATAGACTGGCTTGAGAGCTGACGTTATCTTTACCCAATAATTTCTGCTAGCAAGTTCAGCTGCCCAGTCCATGCAGTAGCACACGCTCCCATGGCCTAACTGAATGTTCCAAGCCTAAGGCAAGGGCATCTCAAGGGCAATTACCGTAGCATTATAAAGTAAAATAGCAAGGCATCTTCTAAATTCCCTCTCTCCCTAGTATCTTTGTGCTATTTTGGCCTCTCCCCTCCCCCTCCCTGCAGTATATCTACCCATATCTGTCTCTTGGTGCATCACTTAGTGGCTGTTCATGAGTGTACTGTCAGATCCTAGAGCTAAAATCAAGTGGCTCCGTCTTTCTCATGTTACAGACCCTCCCCAAGCAGGCAGCGGGAATGCTGGGCTCTGTTTGCTGTCTTTCAGCAAAAGCTTTTGAGTCATAGGTCATTTTTTCCTATCAGGAAACAGATTTCAGAAGATGCTTAGGGCAGGAGGGGATGTGCTGTCTGGCCATGGTGGCTTTCAGTCCTGCCTGAATAGCCCAGGCAAGGTTTGAGTGTTTTTCCTACCAAGTCATTCCCAGGTTATAGCATTAAGGACTAGGATTAAGCCCAACAGGGGCCAAATTTGCAGAAAGGGGTAACTTTATTTATTGATAAACTTGCTTGCTTGCGCGACAGGATTTAATGATCCCATGCTGTGTGTAATTTGTAAGCACATCGTCCCGCAGTCTCTGGCTGGATACGTAGTGTAGTAGGACCGGGTTTTCTGTTTGTCTGTCTCCCGTTTCCTAAAGCTTGTAAAGACTCTGTAGAAGGGAGATGCAGTGTGTCGGCCAAAATTGCAGGCTGCTCTCTTGTCAGCCGCTCAGAAGCCTACCCTGGACCAGGTTATGATTTGTATTTCTGGGTCCTTTTATCTCTGGCCAAAGGAACCCATGTGGAGAAGGCTGTTCTTTTTGCAGTGCTGTTTGGCAGTTCCAGTGTGGGCCAGCCCTGGATAAACACAATCCTTAAATACTCACTGTGTCTTTGAGTTGAGCGCAGATGGTACCGGTAAGGATTTAGTGACCTCGGCACCCCTTACTTTTAATCTAGGCTTACAGAGCCCGATATTCAGTGGTGTAGACAGCAGAAAAGTTAATTGGATAACATCACCCAGTTAACTTTACCCAGATACCCAGCAGCGCCTATCCAAGTAAAAATGCCGCAGAATATAATGGATAGAGTTTATCTGGTTAACTTTACACATGCCCTTCTCCCCAAGACTTGTCCAGATATCTTCAGCACTGTCCGGTTAATGTTTTGCCACTCGGCCCTCGCCCTCCCATCCCTGGATCACCTCCAACCCTGTCTCTTATATAGATAAACTTTTAAAAACAAAGCTCCCTGTGTGTACCAGGTCAGTGTCCAGACTCATGGGTTTTGCCTCCCTTCCAGCAGATGGAGACAGAGAAAGCTTCACAGACACTGCCATATAACCTGGTGTGCCACCTGCAGTCCTTCAGTATTTTTCTGTCTCCAGCAGATGGTAGAGGTGCAAAACCTGCAGTCTGAATTTACTTAAAAAAAAAAAAAAAAAAAAAAAGAAGAAGAAGATTGGAGAATTTCCTCCCAGGAGGTTGGCAGGTCCTGGTGGGGCCATCCTTCTTGGTTTTGAGGTGGACGAGCAGGGGGTTGGGGACCCTTAGTTTGCTTGGTCCTTCACCATCGGAGGCAGAAAGCTGGTGGAGCCAGTTCTCTCTCCTCCAGAAAGAATAGCAGAGCCTGCTGCCGTTCTTCATTTCAGAGGAGTGTTTTTTGTCTTTTTGGTAAAGTTTAAAAAAAAAGAAAACAAACTTAAAAGGTAGTGAATTTGTCCAAAAGTCATCTCTCCCCTTCTCAAGTGTTGGAGTTTCTGTGGGCGCGTTTCAATACAGGGTGAGGAAAGGTTTTCTCACCAAAGAGCACATTGTCAAATTGCAGTGGCAAGTTCACAAGTTGTTAGAGAAACAAATGCTCAAGGTCTGGGATTACTTGCAGGTTCTCTGTTCCATGGCGTTCACGGAGCTGGTTCTTTGGGTGTTTGCTCATATGAGGCCTCTGCAGGCGGCGTTGCTTTCCCAGTAGAATTCGTTGTCAGAGCAATTTCAATTTCCAATACCTCATATGGAGCTAGCCAGGTCTAGTCTCTCATGGTGGCTTGGTTGGGACCAGTTGTGTCATGGGGTAGACTTGGAGGCTCTGGAGTGGATAATGGCTACCACTGTCCAGTTGGGGAGCTGTCTGCCAAGCTCAGTTGGTGGAGGGCCAGTGGTTGGCGGAGGAAGTGTTGTGGTTTATCAGTTGCTTAGGGATGAGGGCGGTGCAGTTGGTGCTACGTACATTACCTCCTGTCTTGCGTGTCCATCCAGTCAGGATCTTGTCAGTCACAGAAGGAAGCGCGGGGTAGAGGGGGTCAATGCCTTGGTTCTTCCTTGGCCGCGGGACATTCTGCTGTATGTGTTTCTGCTGTCGCATTTGGAGGTTCATTCGGGAAATGTAATTCTGGTGGCTCTGGAGTGGCCTCGGAGGCCTTGGTTTGCAGATCTGATCATCCTAGTGGTGGATGGACCGTTGAGGCTTGCTCATCTGCCAAAGCTTCTGCATCAAGGTCTATATTTTAAGATCAGGCAGCTTGCTTCTGTCTTGTGGCTTGGCTTTTGAGAGGAAACGCTTAAGGGGGAAAGGATATTCGCAGGATGTCATTTCTACCCTATTGCAGGCTAGAAAGACTTCCACCTCCTTGGCATATGTGAGAGTCTGGAGAGTTTTTTTTGAAGCTTGGTGCATGGAGCAGGGGGTTGACCCTATGCGAACATCCATAGCACATATTCTGACCAACTTACAAAGAGGTTTGGTGAAGGGTTTGTCCTTTAATGCCCTCAGAGTTCAGGTGGCAGTTTTGAGCTGTCTTCGAGGCATGGTGCAAGGAATGGCTCTGGTTGCACATCCAGATGTGATGCGTTCTCCGAGGGGCAAAGCATTTGCATCCTCCGGTTCAGAAGTTGTGTCCCTCTTGGAGCCTTAACTTAGTCCTTAAGAGCATGTGTGTGGCTCCATTCGAGCCTCTTAGAAGGGTTACTATGAGAGATCTCACTTTAAAGGTGGTTTTCTTGGTGGCAATTTGTTCCATTAGAAGGATCTCGTAATTTCAAGCCTCTTCATGAAGGGATCCTTTTTTGACGATTACGGATTCTGGAGTTTCCTTGAGGACAGTTCTGTCTTTTCTGCTGAAGGTAGTATTGTCATTCCACTTAAGTCAGTTGGTTGAACTTCCGGCTTTTCCAAATTTGGATGCTCCGGCGCCTCATGCAAGAGAGTTGCACCTCTTTGATGTCAGGCATGCATTGTTGCGGTATCTTAAGGTCACTAATAGCTTCCGGATGTCGGAACATCTTTTTGTGCTATGGAGTAGTGCAAATAAACGTCATAAGGCATCAAAAGCCACGATTGTGTGGTGGTTGAAGGAGGCTATAGGCTCAGAGTACATCTGTCAGGGTCGTCCTATCCCTGAGGGATTAAGGGCTCATTCTACCTGATCCTAGATGGCCTTCTGGGCCGAATGTCAACAAGTCTCACCGAAAGATTTGCGGGTGGCTACTTGGAAATCATTGCACACTTTTGCCAGGCATTATTGTTTGAATGTCCAGGCCCTAGAGGCCATGGGTTTTGGTGAGACTGTACTTTGAACAGGACTCTTAGTCCCACCCCATTTAAGGAAGCTTTGGTACATCCCAGGAGTCTGGACTGATCTGGATATGTACAGGGAAAGGAAAATTGGTTCTTACCTGCTAATTTTTGTTCCTGTAGTACCAAGATCAGTCCAGAGTCCCGCTCAATTGAGGTAGGGAGACTTGGAGAGCCCGTTCGATCTCTTATTGTAATTAATCTGAAGAATGGCACAGGTTTTGTTAGTCCTGCACGTTTTTAATATGGGCAAGGTTATCTGGTTCTGGTAGATAGAAGACTGTCAGGAGCAGGACTGTCACGTTATGCCTTTTGTTGCAAAAAATGCAAGGGCTTTTCTGATCCATAAAGTGTGTGGCAGTCATTTTATGGGGAATAAATGCCTATGCAGTATCCGATTAGGACTGAAGGTTCTTATCTCACCATTTCCTTTGTTTGGAAGTAAAATGTCATACCACTCAGACCCTGAAAGAGGAGGAACTCCCTGCTCAGAATCCCTGTGGCTTTAAAGTCCAGCCAGATGAGTGCCCCAGAAGCTGCAGCTGGACAGTGGTTCATACTCGAGCAGGGTTGTAGTTCTTTCACCTCAGCGAGGGCTCTCCCCATGCTGCTGCAGAGGAGAGGGGAGCTCTCATCATTTTGTGCCAATAGCCGAGCAGCAATGTCACTGGCCCTTGCTGGGAAAGGAACCAGGGACGAGCTGAGAATGCTTTTCTGCTCCTGGCTCCAAATGGTTTCTTCCAGCAGCAGTGGAGAACCCTCTTCAAGGTAAGCTCACCAAACAAGGAGAGGAAAGGACCCTGGAAAGTAGCCTTCGCCTGACTGGACAATAAGCTTTGTGTTTTGTGCCTGGTCTTCCCGTGACATCAAAGTATAAAAAAATAAATAAATAAAATAAAACTCAGATTATTAAAAAAAAAACAAACCTTCTTCTCTGTAATCAGCATAGAGACTCGAGCCAAGTTCTTTGTGCATTGTTTTGAAATTTGCGTTTGATTTGGACAGTTTACTTGCGATATATTTTGCAACTAAATCATGACCCTGTTGCTACGTCTCGTGCCCTTTTCTTTGGGCTGTTATGAGCTTCTGAGGAGGAAAACAAATTTTTGCTAAATATTATCCAAGGACGGTATCTCGGTGCGAGAGCAGAGACGGTAACTTCACCAGCTGTTCTCTCGTCCATCCTGCGAACTTGAAGCCTTGGGGGGGTAGTCCTGCGTTGTGATGAAGAGACGTGTTTGTTTTTATTGGATTGCTGCTGAAAAATATTTAGACTGAGTCCAGTGTATGCAAAAGCCACCCATGCCGTGTCTTCACACGCTGTCATCCCCTGCGCCCTTCTGCATGTAATGTACTGGCGCCTGCTAAGACGTATGGGCATGACCACACCTTACCATGTGTCCCGGCGAGATTTTCACAGCTCTGATAGGGGCCGATGCAATAAAGTGCACCAAGCCTAGCGCACAGCATAATGAGCGGTTGGACCCGTGTTTTGGACATGTGTCCATAACTCCCCAATGCTAGAAGGTAATCGGCGCGTCCAGACAAAGGCGTAGCTAATAGCGCTCATCGCATGTAAATGCCATGTAGATGAGGCTATTAGCTATTACCCTGCAAGGCAAAAAAAAAAATTCCCTGTGCACCCAAGGTGCACTTTTTAACCTGTAAAATTTTACGTCTGCCCTGGAGCGGATGTAAAGTCTTCCCGCACGTCAAGGGCTCAACTTAAAACCTAAAAAAAACTGGTTTTCGGTGGTTCCTCCTATTTAGTATCGTCGCGATACTAAGTAGGAAGAACCACAGAAAGCAGCACCGTGTGAAAATATAGTCTTGGCGTAAAAAAAACTGATTTGGGGGCGCACAATATACACCCACAATATACATGCTCCGGGCTGTGTATATTGTGTGTTCATATTGACTTGGTAAAGTAGCTGCCACGGAAAAAAAAAACAGATGCTCGTAAACTGAGCGTCTTTTTTTTTTTTTTTTTCCTAACCTGCACACAGCCACGTATCCTGGGCGCCCGATGCCATGGACGTGCTAGGGATGCACAATTTATCCCTAGCGCGTCAGTTATAGCACAGCAGCTCATTTGCATATTGCATCAAGCACCCAGGAGAGATGAATATGTGTGCCCAATTCGGATCAAAATGGATCAGAAAATGGATCAAAATGGATCAGAAAAATGGATCAAAATGGATCAGAAAAATTTACATTAATATGCCAATCATGGAAGGGAGGTAGTATCCTGTTATGGATTGGTAATTCGTTCAAATATGGAAAATGGAGAGTAGGACTATATGTTCAGTTTTGCAGATGGAGCAGGGTCAACAGTGGTGCGCCCCAGGGATCTGTACTAGGACTGGTGCATGTTGAACGTATTCATTAATGAGGTGGAAAAGGGAATGACAAGTGAGGGGATGCCATTTTGGTCACTTGCACAGGTGCCATCACCGCAAAAGCCTGCCCTGCCCTCTGCCATGCCCTGCGGGTACTATATTGGGTAATTTGCCATACAAGGCTCTGAGAGCACAACAACAAATCTCGCTGGTATTTTGTTTTTAACCAGATCTTCTGCTGGGAATCTTGCGCCTTCTCTCTTCTTATGCACCCCTTCATTTGAAATCCCGTCCTTCCAGCTAATCTTCATTGAGCGTGCTCTGAACGGAAGAGGAGAAGACAGGAATCCGCTTCTGACAACCAAACATTAGGTTGTAATCTGAATGTGCTAATGATAGGCTTTGAAAGTTCAGCCTTCCCCCACCCCAAATCTCTACAAAGCATCTCCTTGGAAGGGAAAGCAGGTGATAGGCAAACTGTTGGGTTTCTATCTCTGGCCCTGGGAGTTTGCTGATAATAACGGGTGCCTGCATCTCCGGGAGGACCAGAACGAGGAGCAGCCCTTAACTTTGAATGTCATTCCGGCGGCTTCTCTGGCGAGGAGTGGATCTGAGAGGGGAGAGAAGCAATACGAGTCCTCAAGGGGGAAAGCTTTCTGATTTTATTGCCTTTTCTGGAGCCCAGGGTCCTCGAAGAATGAAAGGAATTTTGAAACGCATGCGGTGATGCCATAGTAGCAGCCGTTTATTGATGGGATTTGAGAATTTTGAGGGTGGAACCTAGGTAACGGCATCTGTTAAATTTAAGAAAAGCTTTGTAAAACCTTCGGCCTCCATGCAGGAAAGTATGCCACGTCGGGGCCGATGGCTGGCTGCACATTTTTACTCCCGTTTGGGCATGTTACTTTACTGGAAATTTAAGAAGGATTTTAGTGTGCAAAAAAAATGTGCGCCCAGATTAGCAGACCTCGTATGAATGCAGGCATTGGCTCTTATTCCCCAACGCAGGGAGGTGTGGTAAAGCCTTGAAGACTTCATTCCTGGTTTGTTGTTGTTGTTTTTTTTTTAATGCTGGAAATTTGACTCCTGAGTCAGAAGTGGGGTAAAGTTAACTTGCATTTCTGGGGCTAGTGTTAAATCTATGGCCTGTTCCAGAACTGGAGTTCCTGGGTGCGGGGGTCCGGGATTCGCATTGACACAGCACACATTGAGTAACGCTTGCCCCAGAAATATGAGTTAACTTTTAGTCCATCTCTGACCCAGGAGTCCAAGCCTAAAAATAAAACCAAGTGAGCTAAGCACTGGGTATGCAACGCTGTCCCACCCCCCCTTCCCCACATCAGAGGGACTCTGCCCAAAGATGCCCACCCCACACCCACCAAATTACCCCTGCGCCTACCTACCCCCAGCCTCCAGCTGAGGTCTCTTTACACCTTCTAGTGTGCCGTTTCAGTTTTATGTGCACTTCTCAGGCAGGGACCCATGGAATAAGGATTAGCACACTTTTTACTCCCCTGTGGGCTCCTCTTTCAACTCTGATGCATTTGCAAGCCATTAGCGTACAGCATCAGGTGTTAACTTGTTTACCAGCATATGAGGAAAGAAAATATGCGCGGTCAGCCTCTCCGTAAGCCAAGGAGCAGACAGGTTATCCAGCTAAAGTAAGTCGAATAAGCAGCAGGGGCAGGTCTCCCACTGAATACGCTCAGCTGAAGTTATCCAGCTGTATTCAGATTGTAGCCAGGTAACTTAAAAACCTTCTGGACCAGCAGACCCAATCCCCTAACCCTGAAAATAGTTAAAGAACCAAAATAGGTCTGGTTGTATCGCTTGATTTCCAAACTGCAACCCCCCACAAAAAAAAAAAAAAGGTTGCAGGCCTCGTTGGGTAAGATACCACCCCACACACAATTATTATTAATTTAATTTGACCACTAATTGATCCAAGTCGTTAAAGTGGTTTTACAGGATCAAAAAGTTACATAAAACAAGTTCAGAATTAAAGCAAACATTACAAATAGGAGTGGAGGAGTAGCCTAGTGGTTAGACCAGGGTTTGAGTCCTGCTGTTGCTCCTTGTGACCTTGGGCAAGTCACTTTACCCTCCATTGCCTCGGGTACAAACTTAGATTGTAAGCCCTCTGGGGATAGAGAAATACCTACAGTCCCTGAATGGAATCTGCTTTGAAATGCTGAAAAAAAAAGTGTGAAAAGCAGAAAATAAAAAAAAACAAACCAAAAACAACATATTTGTGCTTGCAGCTCCACCTGCCAACCACTCCAGCCTCCTCACCCACCGGAAACCCCTATCCACACCCTACCCACCCCCTCCTGGAATCCCGAAGCACATCCCCCAAAGACGAGTCTGGAGCCGGTACCGTCTTATCGAGCTCCTGGCCCCTTTCAGTGTTGCTCTGACAGCAGAAGTCGTTGGCGTACGTCAACGTAACCCCATTCCCCGAAGTGTCCCAGGCAGCAGGAGCTCTTCCTGAATGAAGTAGAGGAAAGCCCTGAGGTGTAAGAAGCGATGGAAACGGCTCAAAATTAAAGGAGCCAAATGAAGAAATTCCAGGAAGAATACACGTGATAACGGAAAAACAGATCATCCGTTTCTCAGGTGCTTTCCCTTTAGAAATGCAGGGGGGCAGGTTTTGGAGCAATTTGCACAGGTATAGAGTGATCTACCCACGCCGATCGGCTGTCGGAAACGTGCCCCCCCCCCCCCCCCAGTTCCGGCAAGAGTCTGCGCACTTTGCGATGACGGGCGTGCTTTTACCCCCTTAAAGGTGAATTTTGAAGGCCTGACGTGCCAAAATTAGGGAATGTGCTGGTGCGCGCCAAGCCGATTTTAAAAGCCACCCGTATGTGCACCTGCGCATGCCATTCCAAAAGGGGCAGGGCACGGGTGTGCCAGGATTTTAACATGAAATTTGTGCATAAATACCTATGATCGCCAGGGTCCCCTGCCACGTAAGTTTGCTTCTGCTATGGATGATGTGTGAGTAATAAAACAAAAAATCTAGGCAGATCAGCGGGGTTTTAAAGGTCGGGGCTAACAGGAGGGAAGGGAGGCCATTAAACTGTTCCTTAACTGGGAGAACTGGGAAAACTGGCAAAAGTGTTGGCGTAGGTTGCGTTTTCAGATCCCGTGTTATTTTCCCTGGGGAAAAAAACCCCACCTGCGCTAAAAGCGGGTACCTTTAGGCCCAGGTTTCCTAGTGCAAACCCGTGGGTTTGAATTAGTGCAAAGCCCGCGTGTTAAAAGTTGCCTGCAGACTGTGCGGCCCGACACGGACAGTTTGAGAATTACCCCCCCCCCCCCTCCCCCCCCCCCCCTCGTTATTTTGATTTTACGTTCCTATCGGGAGACGTATCTTGTCAACAGCCTGGGATGCCGAAAAACCCCCTGATAAAATTACTGAGCGACACTTTAGCACACGGAAATTACTCGTCGCTCAGCGGTCCATCAGCAGCAGCAGGAATCTTTTTTCCCAGCTGATCTCCTGCTACCATGTGTCTGACAGACAGGATCTTCAGGCCGAGTCAGTGAAGGCTGCTGGCAGGGTAACCCTCACTCTTCTCCCCCCCCCCCCCCCCCCCCCCCGGGGATTTTCACCCCAGCACGTCGGAGTCCAAAACTGTTCTGCTCATAGCCATGTACTCCGGCATTTGCTAGTTTTGTAAACTGTTCAGAGCTTGCTCCTCATCCTCTCTTACCGTACCATTAGCTTTCTTCAGCATCCCGAGGCCTCCCTTTCTCTGCAGGGGGCGTTTCCTGTCTTCAGTTCAAGAGGGATGAGGCTCCAAAATGGCTGACTTCCTCCACTCCCTTCCCTCCCCCCCACGACTCTCTCCCCATTTCTTCTGTGTGGCCCTCCCTCGTTCCCCCCCCCCCCCCCCCCCCCCCCCCCCCCCCCGCGCTCTGGCCCATCAAGCAAAGAGGCCTTTTCCTTATGTTCCCCACCCTAATTCTCTGCACAGGTCATTTATTCATCATCACAATGCTGCTGTCTGTAAAACCCTTGCCAGAGAGAGATATTCGGGAGGCTTGAGGGAAGGTGTCATTGCCTCCGCTGAAGCACAGCGCTGGGAGGGGGAACCTTTTCAAAAGAGGTGAAAATCTGCAGAGGGATAGCCCTGTTAGCCTGAGGTAGAAAAGGTGACAGGAGTCGGGTGGCACCTTTATGGGCTAACCAGTTTATTGAGGGCATGAGCTTTCGTTGACAGAGTCTTCACCGCATAAAAAAAAAAGAGGAAATGAGAAAACAGTCGGTATTTTGTGCGAAACATAATAAATAGATGACAACAGAAAAAAAGACCATCCGGCCCATCCAGTGTGCCCTGTTGTTCTATCCACTCTAAGGATGCATCCCAGGTGCCAGCCACAGAATGTGACCACCTGCAAGGTTACTCCTTATCTAACGCAGTCTTTTTTTTTTTTTTTTTGCCTTCTTTATAATTCCACCATCTTGGGGAGAAGAGCATATAAGATCCCCCTCCAGCAGCCCACCCTTCTCATGCCTAACCACAAAGTTCTGCGATAATCTAGTCATCGATACTGGTGTCCTTTCATTTTGAAAATAAAGGCCACGCAATTCAAAAGATTTAAAAAAAAAAAAAACCAAACAAAACACTGTCGTGGTCAGAGGCTTCCCGCCCCCCCAAAAAAGCTGCCAGCGCTCTGGAGCTCCCTGGATCCTTCCATATTTTTCCCTCCCAAAAAAAAAGTTGCTGGGATCCGAGACCACTCCTGGCTCCTCCGATTTCCACCTCACCCCCAGAAAGTGTTGCCTGGGGCATGGGACTTCCCTAGGCCTCTCCACTGCCTCCCCCTCCCCCACACCAAGTGGAGCGTGCTGAAAGCTTCTAGAAGCTTTCATGTCAGAATTCTGTGCCGGGCTCCATCTGATGATGTCACCCACGTGCGATGACTGACACCTGTCTCACAAGTAAGCAACTCTGCTTTCTCGAATTTCCTTTCCCCTGTAACAAGTTTGCTTATTATGCATTGTTAATGCTTTTCAGGTAATTGAATGTTTCTGTCATATCTCCCCCGTCTCACTTCTCCTCTGTATACCTGTTTAGATTTCTTAAGTTCTCATCTCGGGCTGCTTCTGATGCAAACCCTGCACCATTTTTGTAGCCTTTTTCTCTGGACTGCTTCAATTGTGCCGGAGGTGAGGCCTCCAGAACTGGGTGCAATATGGCAAATCTTCCAGAAGGAGTAAGGCTGGCGAGTCTGCAGCAATATTAATCTTTATCTCTGTGGAATCAAAATTAGATGGGGATAAGCGAATCACAAGCAGCCTTAAAATTCTGATATTATTACAAGCCACTCTGCCCTAGCTTTTTATTGTGGCCTTGCCATCAATTCATAACCCAATAATCTATCGATCATCCTCTTTTATCCCAACTATATTAATTAGACACTAAAATACCCATTTTCTTTTTATTTTTTTTATTGCTGTTATTCAGTTACATAAGTCAAACATACATAACAAACAACATCATCGTAAAACAGCATTTTCCAGTTTACATATTATCCCCCCCAAACCCCCCTCCCCTTCATGCCATGCAATGGTTAATCAATAGTGATACATTGGTAAATCTTGTTAGTGAAATCTGTGATGAAATTTTCAGGTAAAACAAACACAATGAAAATAAAGATTAAGGATTGGATATTGAAAATGACAATTGTCTCCAAGAGATGTATGGATTCCAGATGCTATAAAATTTATTTATATGATGATATTTCAGTGCAGTTAAACGATAAAGAGTTTATGCCCGGTCCAGGCGAGTTAAAAGTTCAGATGGTGTCGACGGGATAGGTCTTTTCCAAGTGCGCGCTATTTCCATTTTTGCGGCAGTGCAAACCTGCTGTATAAAAGTTTGAGCCTGTGATGTCAGCGCCTCATCAAAGAGATAGAGAAGTGCTTGGTCCTTAGTAAGCTGTATAGGCAGCTCGAGGATCTCCGTCAAGATCCTGGAAACATATGTCCATAGAGTTTGTATGTGAGGGCAATCCCACCACATATGCAAGTATGTTCCCAATTGATGGCAATTACGCCAACAGTGTGGTGTGTTTCAAACACATAAATAGCCAAGGCTATTTATGTGTTTGAAAAATCTGCTAAATTTAATCAATTTGGAGAGCTTCTCACAGTCCCAAAACGTTTTCTACTTCCTTAATTTTTTTTTTTATTACTTATTTGGGCATTTGTATAGTGCCCTAAACAAGGACACAGTATAAGAAATTACATAAAGGTACAATGAGTCCCTACCCAGGAGAATTTACAGTCCGGGTGGGTACTTGATGGAGCAGGAAACAGTGACTTGCCCAATGTCACAGTGAGCATTGGTGGTGGGATTTTAACCTTAGTCAGCTAGTTCCATGCTTGTCTGTTAATATCAGCACTATGTCATACATTTCCTTTACCAGCATTAGAGGGAAATCACTCTACCCACAGCTCAGAGCTTCTCTCTACCTCTGAGCCTTACAGAATAAGACTCCAGAAGTCATACACTCTATTTATTGCCAATTTAGTGCCATGCTGCAGGACCAGGCATCCACTGATAAATGACTCTTAAGCCAGCTAATTCCGAACTGCCTAGCTAGACCCATCGCTGACATCACCAATCTCTCCCTCGAGCAAGGAATACTCCCAGATTCCCTTAAATGCGCTGTAGTCAAACCTATCTTAAAGAAACCTCAACTCGACCCGACCATCCCATCCAACTACCGGCCCATCTCGAACCTACAGTTCCTGGCCAAGATCATCGAGAAGACAGTCAACCACCAACTCTCAGAATTCCTGGAAAACCACAACATACTGGCTCCAGCTCAACATGGCTTCAAAAAATTTCACAGCACCGAATCACTACTACTTACCCTCACAGACACTATACTAGGAGGGTTTGACAAAGGCACATCCTTTCTCCTAATCCTACTGGACATCTCCACCGCATTTGACACCGTCAACCATAAGATCCTAATTCACAGGCTAAGAGAAATAGGCATTAGTGGCACCATTCTCCAATGGTTCCAATCATTTCTCACCAACAGATCTTTTAAAGTAACCCAAGGAAGTACATCATCAGAAAGAATCCCCCTCTCACAGGGAGTCCCACAAGGCTCATCCTTATCCCCTACCCTCTTCAACATCTATATGCTGCCACTATGCAAATACTTAGACAAAACAGGGCTCACCTACTTTCTTTACGCCGATGACGTACAGATCCTGCTCCCCATCAAAGACAACATCAGCAACACTCTAAACCGATGGGAATCATACCGGACAGATATAACCTCCATCCTCACTGAAATGGCACTAACGCTCCAGAAAAACGTCAACTCCCATCTCTGACTCCACAACTCTATCCAAAAACAACATGCTCTCAACAGTTAAAGACCTTGGAGTCACCCTGGACCAGGAACTGAACTTCAAATATCATATCTAGACACTGATAAAAGAAGGATTCTACAAACTCCAAATCCTCAAAAAACTCCAACCTCTACTTCATCCCCCAGACTACCGGACGGTACTGCAATCCCTCCTTTTCGCCAAGATAGACTACTGTAACGCCCTCCTAACCGGCCTTCCCGCATCCACCCTCAAGCCCCTCCAACTTCTAACGAATAAGAAAAAAACAGATCACATTACACCCGCACTCAAACAACTCCACTGGCTGCCCGTCCCGTTCAGATCTCAATACAAAACACTCATGCTCATACACAAAGCAATCCATAATGACTGGTTACAAAGACCTCTGACCTCTGACCCAGAAATCTCTGCTCAACCAATATAGGCTTACTCCCTGTCCCCCCCGCCAGGGAAGTATTTATTTGAAGCTTTTATATACCGGCATTAGTATGCAAACATCATACCGGTTCACATTGTAACTAATAGGCTGAAAATACAATCAACAGGGAGGGGAAACGGGAGAGAGTAAATACATAGTGCAGAAACATTGAAAATTACAAGCATTAGATTTAAATGGTAACAGGCTATTTACAAAAGTCTATATATAAAGTCTTAAATGGTAACAGGCTAATTACAAAAGTCTATATACAATTTAGGTACCATTTATATGGGGGCTGTTCGTGGAGATGGAAGGAGGGGAGGAAGATGGAGATAATTAATCTGGGTAGGCTTGTCGGAAGAGCCAAGTCTTTAGTTTCTTTCTGAACTTAGAGTAGCATGGCTCAAGTCTGAGTGTGGTCGGGAGGGAGTTCTATTGTTTAGGGCCTGCAATGGAGAGTGCGCGATCCCTTGTGGTGGAGAGGTGGGCTTTTTTTATAGGAGGTATTGAGAGGTTACTTTGTTGACAGATCGAATGGGTCGTTCAGAGCGTATGGGGCAAAAGGGTTCATCAAGCCAGTTAGAGTTGTAGGAGTAGATGGATTTGTGAACTATGGTTAAAGTTTTAAAGAGAATACGGGATGCTATGGGGAGCCAGTGGAGGTCTTTGAGTATGGGAGTAATGTGATCAGCTTTCCGTGAATTGGTAATAACCCTGGCGATAGCATTTTGGAACATTTGTAAGGGTTTCGTAGTGGAGGAGGGTAGTCCGAGGAGGAGGGCATTACAGTAGTCTAGCTTTGAGGAAAGAGTAGCTTGGATGACAGTGTGGAAATCATGATAGTGGAGGAGGGGTCTGAGTTTCTTTAGAATACTGAGCTTGAAGAAACCTTCTTTGAGGATGGAATTGATCTGTTTTTTTAGATTGAGTTGTTGGCCTAGAATTACCCCAAGGTCTCTTACAGTGGGTTGGGATGATATGGTGTTGAAAGCTGGGTCGTTGGAGATCAGGGGTTTAGGGGGTAGGTGTGGAGAAAGAAGGAGCAGCTCTGTTTTGGAGGAGTTTAGGGCAAGGTGGATGTTAGTGAGGAAGTCATTTATAGCGGCAAGACATGTGTTCCAGAATGCAAGCGCATCAGTAAGAGAGTTGTGAATGGGTATGAGGATTTGCACATCGTCTGCGTAAAGGTAGAATTTGAGGCCAAGGTCTGTGAGGAGCTGACATAGTGGTGTGAGGTAAATATTGAAAAGGGTGGAAGAGAGAGAGGAACCTTGGGGGACACCTTGAGACAGGGGGTAGAGCGTGGATTTGGCGTTTCCTATTTTGACGGCGAACTTTCTGTTGGATAAGTAGGATTTAAACCATAGCAGGGCTAGGCCTGAGATACCTATTTCGGTTAAACGGTTGATGAAGTAGTTGTGATTGATGGTATCAAAGGCGGCTGAGATGTCGAAGAGGGCGAGGAGGTAGCAGTTGCCCTGGTCCATGCCTCTGAGTATGTGATCCGTGAGGGAGAGCAGGAGTGTTTCAGTATTAAGGTATTTACGGAAGCCGTATTGGGCTGGATGCAGTATATTATTGTTTTCAAGATATTCTGTAAGTTGGATGTTCACAATCTTTTCCATAATCTTGGAGAGGAAGGGCAGGTTTGAGATCGGGCGGAAGTTGGAAAGGTCTTTGGGGTCTAACGTTGGTTTTTTAAGGAGGGGCTTAACAATCGCTTGTTTGAGGGAATCTGGGACAGAGCCTGAAGAAAGAGAGGAGTTTATAATGTCTGCGATGGGTTTGGCAATAGAATTTGGGATGGAGAGGAGGGTTTTTGTAGGTATAGTGTCTGAGGGGTGAGATGCGGGTTTGAGTTTTCTGAGAATTGATTCCACTTCTTTGGAGGAGGTCAGGTCAAGGGTTTGGAGGGTAGGAGTAGTGGGGGAAGGTTGAAGGGGGGGGGGGGGAGAAGGTTGAAGGAGGGGGGAGGGGGGGGTCGTGGGAGATGGGTGTTGAAATCTGAGGAGGATGTTAGTGATTTTTGTGAAGAAGTATTGGGCGATTTCTTCGCTCCTGGCGGTGGCTTCGTTGTCAGGGATAGGGGGCTGGGAGGACTTGGTGAGGTCAGCTACATAATTGAAGAGGGTTTTCGGGTTGTACATATATTCGTGGATCTTAGTGGCATAGAAGTCTCGTTTGGTTTTGAGTGTGGTTATTCTATAATGGTGAAGGGCGGTTTTGTAGTTTGAGGCAAGTCGGGGTGAGGGGGCTTTACGCCAGATTCTCTCTCGAGAATACATAGAGTCTCTACAAGAGAACGCACTGCATCCATAGCAGGCCCTCACCTCTGGAACAACCTTCCTTCTGCTCTCAGAACTGACCCCTCCACACCCACCTTCCGAAAGAACCTCAAAACCTGGCTCTTCCGGAAAGCATTCACACCAGATAAATAATTCCGCCACTGCCCCCCCTCCCACCAAATAACCATCCCTACCACCCCGCCCACCTGCCCCCTTGCCCTGCCAGTTCCCTCTCTGCCCTGTACATAGTTAATTCAACTCTGAACATAACATATTCTGTAAAAAGTGATGCTGGTAAGCAAATTATATTTATAATACTATCTTGTATAACAGTTATTCGATTAATCTGTTACACTGTATCATGTCATTAGGCTGGCCTTAGACATCTTGTTATATGTAAACCGATGTGATATGTCAAATCGAATGTCGGTATAGAAAAATAAATAAATAATTCAAAAAAGGATGTGCCTATGGGAAAATATCTTTCCTGAATAAATAAGGCCCTTGGTCTTTTCTGCATAGATGGTTGACACCATATACATTGTATTAAGTTGAAACAATTGTAGTTTTAAGGCTGAATACAAATCTGGAGATATGTTTCCCTCTTGATACATCTCACATATATATTTGGTGACTAATGTTGCTTTATCTTTGTTTTACAGGCTTCAAGCAAAACCACTGAATTTGGTGGAAAAGCTCATTTCTTCAACGTTCCTGCTTTCCTAACTGTGTCTGGACAGCTCCATTTGGAAGTGGTAGCAGGGTAAGCACCTCGCTGTCGTCTTCTCTTTGTTGTTTTATTTTTCATTGCCTAGTTTTGCTCTTCCTCTGTTCTCTTTAATAGCCTTGTTGGGTTTCCTACATATAGTTGTGATGACAAGTTTACATACCCCTGGCAGAATTTGTAAGATGTGTAGCATTTTAAGAAAACATGAGTGATCAGACAAAATGCGTCTGTTGTTTTTAATGTTTCAAATTAATCTATTATGCATCACAAAATAGCACAATCATTAATCAAACCATAGCAATAAAGAAAATAATAAAATGGTCCTGTTGAAAAGTTTGCATACCCTTGAATGTTTGGACTGATAATAAACACTCAAGTTGACACCCACAGGTTGAGCTGGCAATGAAGTGTAGATATCCACACCTGTACCTTTTTTGATTGTAATTAGTGTCTGTATAAGTAGTTAAGGAGTTTCTTAGCTTTTAAGAAACCCATCTTGCATTTCATCCAGGGCTGCACTGACTTTGATAGTTACTGAAGTATGGGGAAAGCAAAAGAACTGTCAAAGGATCTGTGAGCAAAAGTAATTCAATTTTATAAATCAGGAAAAGGATATAAAATGATATCCAAAGATTTGAAAATGCCAATCAGTACTGTTCAAACTCTGATCAAGAAGAGGAGAGAATCACCTTGCTGGTGGCTGAAAGGAATCAGTAAGTTTTTGCTTGGGACATTGTCTTTTTTAAAAGTATTGGGGCAAAGTTAACTATTTGGGAATATTATTTAGTGTGTTTGTGTGTTTGTGCTTTTAATAGTCAGGCAGTGAATAAACAAGTTAGACTGTTTGTATTTTTAAATAGTCAATAAGGTAGCTAGTAAGCAGTAGGTAGTGTGTTTATTTTTAAAAGTCTGCAGATATTTTGCTCCTCCCTGACAAAATGTGACGGTCTTGCCGTACAAGTTGTTCTCTTTCACAGGAGAAACATGCAACAAAAAATCGAGCCGCAAAACAGGACCTATGTGCACAATGGCAGCCCACCTTGGCTGGGGCCACTATGGCTTTAAAGGGCCTGAGGCCCAAAATGCACCACCCCCCTCAAAATGCACAAATGTTCCCTGGGGTCTGGGTAGACCCCCACCCACTACGGGGCTGCCTGTCAAAGTGGCTGTGCAATAAGTTTAAAAAAGGCATCATGCAGCAGTGCTCTGCCCCCCTACCCAACCCCCCCATGTTGCAACCAAAGAACCTCCAGTAATATGGTTCCCCAATGCCGCCACAACCCTCCCTCCCCAGACCCCCTTTCCAAATAAGGCCCTGGTGGTCTAGGATAAGCCCCCTCCCCCTCCTTTATCTCAAAATACTGTAAGTTCAAAGTGAGCTAATCTCAGTGGTGTTACAAGGGGGCCTGGCGCGTCCCCTATTTCCGGGCCTGGTTGACACCATTTTCCAAAATGGTGTTGACCAGCCTTTGCTCCTTTGGGGGCAAAGGGGCCTACCCAAACCTCCGAGGGACATTTTGGAGGGTTTAGTTATTTGGATGCCTTTGTCTTTAACAGGCCTCCCAGGGATATCGGGATGTGCCTTAGCATCCCGATGTCCCTCAGTAAAAATAACTACACTTCCCTGAGATGCAATAAAAAAAAATCTGGCTGAATTTTTTCAAAGTCAGCCATGTTATAATATTTGCATTTAATTGCCTACGCATAAGCTGCTTTGCATACATTAGGCAATTTTATGCATGTAAAGCAGCTAATTTCCGTAAGGGGAGGAAATCTTAGAAAATATTGTAGAGAGAGAGAGAGTGGATGCCTTTCAAGGTGCTCTACTCAAATGGTAAATCCACAAGGGAGGGTGTGATCTTCAGTCTAGTGCTCACTAATGGGGATAATGTCTCTGATGTTCGGGTAGGGGTTCATCTGAACACCAGTGATCATCAGACGGGTGGTTCGATATTGCAAATAGGATACAGAGAAGTCACACACAGACCCAGGTTTTGAATTTCGCCGATACGGATTTTGTCAAAATGGGGATGTACCTGGGGGAAGAACTGGAAGATTGGGAGAAATGGGTGAGGTGGAACAACAGTGGGCCAAATTAAAAGGAGCTATTACAAAGGCAATAAATCTATATGTTAGGAAAGTAAAGAAGAGTAAGAGGAAAAAGAAACTCATCTGGTTCGCTAAGGAGCTGGCTGAAAAAATTAAGGCATTCGAGAAGTATAAAGAATCTCAAAAAAAGGAACACAAGGATATCTGTTAAAAATGAGGGAGTCGAAGAAAGAAATCAGGAAAGCAAAAAGTCAAGCAGAAGAAAGAACTGCCAAAGAGGTGAAAAGAGGAAACAAAACATTTTTTATATATATCAGAGAATGAAGGGAGACCCAAAGTGGTATGGTAAAATGGAAAGGTGACTAGGAGCACTGTGTAGAGAGAGATGAAGAAATAGCGGAAATATTAAATAAATACTTCCGTTCGGTGTTCACTAAAGAAAGACCCCCATTGGGCCAGATGAGATTCATCCCAGGATACTGAAGGAGCTCAGTGATGTGCTGGCGGGTCCGCTGAAGGACCTGTTCAATAGATCCCTGGAAACAGGAGTGGTGCCGAGTGATTGGAGAAGAGCTGTGATGGTCCTGCTCTACAAGAATGGTAGCAGAAAGGATGCTGGAAGCTACAGGCCGGTTAGCCTCACCTCACTGGTGGGAAAATGGAGTCTCTGCTGAAGGAAAGGATAATGAACTATCTACAGTCGGGAGAATTGCTGGACCTGAGGCTCTATGGATTCACTAGGGGAAGGTTCTGTCAGACAAATCTGATAGATTTTTTTGATTTGATTGAGAAAGAGTGCTCAATATGATCTACTTGGATTTCAGCAAAACCTTTGATACGGGCCCGCATGGGAGAATTGTGAATAAAATGAGAAGCTTGGTAGTGAGCGCCAAAGTGGTGGTGTGGATTACAAACTGGTTGAAGGATAGAAGACAGCAGTCTAAGAATTCATTCAGATTTGGACTCTTATCTTAGATTTATTAGTACCTGGAAGTTTCGCTTCCGCCCATTTACTTCTTCTGGACTGATATTTATTATTGTGCTCATCACGTATCTATCGAGTAATTTTATTCTCTCCCATGTTGTATCCCAATTTGCATTTTGAAGTTCAAATTCCTGTATCCCAGTTATATGTATTCCCTTGTTAAATATATTCCCTCGTTCCTTGTAACGCTACCATGCAACTTTCAGTTTCATTGTAAACCGGTGTGATTTGTATTTTATACACGAACGTCGGTATAAAAAAGTTAAAAATAAATAAAATAAATAATGATAAATAGTACCTACATTGAAAAAAGAACAGTGTTAAGCGGAGTGCCACAAGGATCGGTGTTGGGACCGGTCCTGTTCAATATCTTTGTTAACGACATTGCGGAAGGGGTAGAAGGTAAAGTTTGCCTATTTGCGGATGATACTAAGATCTGCAATAGAATGGACATGCTGGAAGGAGTAGAGAGAATGAGATGTAATTTAAGGAAGCTTGAACAGTGGTTGAAGATATGGCAGCTGGGATTCAATGCCAAGAAGTGCAGAGTCCTGCATCTGGGGTGCGGTAATCCAAAAGAGCTGTATGTGATCGGGGGTGAAGGGCTGTTGTGCACGGAGCAAAAGAGGGTCCTTGGGGTGATAAGTGTCTGGGGATCTGAAGATGGCAAAGCAATGTGACAAGGCAACAGCTAAAGTCAGAAGAATGCTGGGCTGCATAAAGAGAGGAATAACCAGTAAGAAAATGGAGGTGAGAATCCCCTTGTACAGGTCCTTGGTGAGGCCTCACCTGGAGTACTGTATTCAGTTCTGGAGACCGTATCTCAAAAGTGATATAGTCAGGATGGAGGTGGTCCAGAGAAGGGCGACCAAAATAATGGGTAGTCTCCATCAAATGACTTATGAAGAGAGGTTGAAGGACCTAAATATGTATATCCTAGAGGAAAGGAGGTGCAGGGGAGATATGATACAGACCTTCAGATACCTCAAAGGTTTTAATGATGCACAATCAACAACAAACCTTTTCCATTGGAAAGAAATCAGAGCTAGATGTCACAAAATGAAACTCCAGGGAGAACAACTCAGAACCTTCTGGAAATATTTCTTCACAGAGAGGTGATGGATGCCTTGAATGCCTTTCCGGAGGAAGTGGTGAAGACAAAAACAGTGAAAGATTTTAAAGAGGCATGGGATAAACACTGTGGATCCCTAAAGGCTAGAGGATGGGAATGAAGAAAAGAGTGCATGGGGGTAACCTGCTGCTCTGCCGGTTACTGCTCTTAACCAATAAGCTTTCATACTGATGATGCAACTCCATCATTGCTCTCTGCTTCAACAGCAGAGGGAAAAGAGGAATTAGATTCAGACAGCAACTAACAAGGACATTGAATTTTATGGCCTGGGAAAACAAATAAGCATGGCGGTTACCTGCTGATGTGGCTGTTACTATGCTTAACCAATAAGCCTGATACTTTTGATGCAACTCCAACATTGCTCTCTGCTTCAATGGCAAGAGGTATCGGGGAATTGGACTCAAACAGCAACCAACAAGGGTCCTTACATTTGACGGTCTGGGAAACTAAGTATGGGGGGTGACTTGGATGGCGCGGCAGATACTACCATAAGTTTGCTGGACAGACTGGATTGATCATTTGGTCCTTTTCTGCCGTCATTTCTGTGTATCTGTGTTTCATTTCATTTCTTTATTGCCATGATATGGTGATATTGTGCAATAAACAGCGTTTACTGCTCTTTAAATGCTGTTTATCGTGTGTTGTTATCATAACATGGCATAGTAAATGTAGGCCTTAAATTGTACGCCCTCTGGGGACAGGGAAATAACCACAGTACTTGAATGTAATCTGCTTTGAAATATTTGACCAGTCACGAAAGGCAGAAAATTAAAAAACAAAAAAAAAAAACCAATTATACAGCATTTTGTTTTTAAAAATAGAAAAAATTTAGTAGAAAAATGCCTTCAGGGAGAAAGTCACAGAAACGCACTACAAGAGGCAATGCACCCAGCCAGCCTGGGGTATGTCTGAAACTTAGGAGACTGTTGAACTAATGTTCATAATTTTTGCTATGAAAAATGAGAGCTCAGTTTTTCTTTGCTGTTTCATGATTTCCCCTGGAATTTGTGGGTGCAATCAGTGTTTTTTGAGTGTAGAGTGTAGACCCTCACGCGACACTTTTTTGCTGGCCAAATCGAGCAGCTCCGCCCTCCTCAAGTGTTTAGAGCTGAACTATGTTCTGAAAATAGCTTTTTATTATAAAGTGATGGCCCTCGGTAGACGTGGAGCTTCTTTGTAAATGCATTGCTGAATGTCATAAAGCTGCGTAATGAACTGTAGCCCTCTTTTACACTTTGCATAGTATTGGATCAACGCAAGGAAAGAGCAAGATCCCTCGGCACATGTTAAGCTTAGAACTAGAAGGAAATCATTTTCTAGTGTGAAGTTTTTCTTGGCTTGTGGGCACAGCATTTTGTTTATGCGATGGAACCTGATGGGCAAGTCGGCTGAATTAAGGTGATGCCGTAAGATGACAGGGGCTTCCTTGCAGAATAATATCAGTATTGCACATCGAGCATCAAAGATTTTGTGGATATTTCCATTTAAGCCCTTCTTAATGGTTCAAAAGGAGGTCCAAACAATACTCGAAGAACCAGGTTAAGATTCCAAAACGGATAAAGTCTACGGACCAGAGGTTGCAAGTAATATCAGCAAAGATTTATTTTAAAAATGTTATGTTAATGTATATGCAGCCTGTATTTGTTATATTTATAGATGTTTTATATGGAAACCGCTTAGAAAAGTTGATAAACGGCTAATAAATTGTATAAATAAATAGCAGAAATCAATATTCAGAACCAATTTCCTTTGTCTCAACTAGATTTAAAAAAAAAAAAAAAGCATTTCAACTTTCGGCCTAGTGTACCAGAATTTAGTCTGTTAGTGATTTATCTGGATATAGACAGAGAGGATTTTTTCTTGTAGACAAAGTCAGATGCATCCTTTGATAATATGGGAAGTAGCCCTTCATTAAGCGTTTGGCAAATAGGATTTAATGCAAAAAAAAAACAAAACAAAGTGAAGTTACGTCCTTGGAGTGCAGATACCTGATGGGAGAGAGAAGATACTAAGGAGCATCAAACAGAAGTGGGGAGGTGGGGGGTGATCTGTCTGCTGACATCAAGGCTGCCCTGCAGTGCAATAAAGGTAGTGGAATTCTAAGAGGGGGGAAACCAGAGGTGGTAATGCCCCCGTACCAGTAGTAGGTGGGATCTGGTCCTAAAGTACTGCGTCGGGTGCCATGGGCCGCATGTCCACAGCGATGTAGACCAAGAAGAAGCTCTCCAGAGGAAGGTTGCCGATATGGTGCAAAGCCTGCCCCATAAAGCCCTATAACACGAGACTTCACTGAGCTTAATGTGCGCACCCTGGAAGAACGGGGATATAATAAGAGAGCGTCAAGAGCTTCCAAGGAATGAATAATAATTCACAAGTCTCACATTTTTCAGCAGAGAAGACTTTCTTGAAAGAGGTGGATGAGTGGCCTACGGTTAGAACAGCAGATTGAGAACCAGGAAAGCCAGAGTTGAAATCCCACTTCTCCCCCTGACAACCCCTTCTGACCTTGGGCAAGCCACTTCACTCTCTGTTGTCTCGGGCACACACTCGGGGGGGCTCGTTCATGGAGTCGCTTTAGGCCATTTGCCGTGCGGTTAAACCGCCTAACACAGGGGTAACACGAGGTATTTGATATACCTTGCATTATTCTGCTGCCAGCACCATGCATATTAAAATGAGCTTTCTAGCTCGCATTTGCATGATTAATTATCTCATTACTAGCCTAAATTATGTAAATCAAATCTCGCACCTTGCCTCTAAAATTGCAAGCTGTGTTACTAGATGTGAAGTTTAGTTTCAGCTGTTGAGCTAACTTCCCCTGGGTGAAAGGAGGGCTAATGTACACATTATAGGGGCAAAGGCTGGGCCCAGCTGGCACCATTATGAAAAAATGGCCGCCACCAAGTCTGGAGCCTAAGGTATGGGAGGGTGTGGGGGGAGGAAGGATCTTGCCTCAGGGCCCAGATCTTTTACTTGAAGGGAAGGGATTAGGGAATTGGAGGCAGAGTCAGCATTGGACCTTTTTATTTTTTATGAATTTTTTTTTTTAAACACTATAGTCGCCCCTAGGGATGGAGACTCCCGGGGCTGTTTCGTCCCTTTAAGTCCTATGATATTTTTCCCTCTGCAACTTAAGTGACCGAGTCCCATAGATTGTAAACCCTGCGAGGACAGGGAATTACCTGCTCTGCCTGAAAGTAACTCACTTTCAGCTATCGGTGGAAAGGTGTGTGCTAAGGATAAAATACATGACTATGCAGCTGGCAGGGCATAGACTCAGCAGCAACATAAGAAAGCATTTTATTTCTCAGAAAAAGGTGGTTTAATGTATGGGACGGCTTCCGAGTGAAGATGGTGGGAGCAAAAACAATAACAATTCAAGAAAGCCAGAGATGAGCGCTCCGGATCCTTAGTGGTGGTGATGTGATGGTAAAGTTAGAGACTTACTAGAACCTGCAGCATGGCAGTAAGAAGAGTGAATGGGGCAGACAGGATGAGCCTTTCACTCATCTGCCATCACCGGGGTCTGAAAACTCCGCTCACCTGGGCCAAGTGAATATTTCCCACTAGTGAAGGGCAGTCCTGGAGGAGGAGGCTGCTGCATCTTCAGCTCTAATGGGGGTATGGGGGAGAGAGGGCTGCTGCAGGGTGCAGAGGTTGGGGGAGGGGAGCGACGGGCTAGGAGGGAAAGGAGAAGAGAAGGGAGTAGGAGAGGACAGAGGGCAACATGGGAGTGGAGTTGGGGGTGTAAGCACTCCCCAGAGAAGAAACGTAATAACCATGCACTCCCGGCACTTATCCTCTCCAAAAACTTATTAGCGGGGAGGGTGAGACAGGAATACAAAACAAGTGCATTTTATCCAGGATGCGGAAGTTTTTGAACCCTAGCTATAACATGTTCTGTGTACGTGATCAATGCATTTGTTCAGTTTTGTACTGTCATTCCCGGGAGGATATCTTTGAAACATGCACACGCGCACCCATGTACGTATGTACTCTATGTGGGTACTCACAGTTTTACTGTAGTATTTTAGAACATGTACGTTTCACGTATGCACATATTATTGTAAAGTGCAAACATGTTTGCTACACAGCTTGCACACATATGTAGGCTTATGTGCGAATACTTATGATGCATTGAGAGTGCAAGGTTTACCCACCTAGTAGAAATGTATCCGCGCATATAATCTGCACCCGAAAGTAAGTCGATATTTGCACGTGTAACTTGACCAATTTTATAATTTTTATTTATTTATTTATTTATTTATTTAAGGTTTTTATATACCGGCAATCATGAGCACATATCTTGCTGGTTTACATGAAACGGGAGTGCATTAAATACATCAACTAGAACTGTGGTGATCGAAGGAGCAGTTACAAATAACAAGGGTAGCAGAACTTGGATAAGAAGGAAGAGATAGGAAAGAATAAACGGTTGAACGGTATACAAATAAATTAAATGCTATGTAAAATGGCATGATTAATGGCTGAATATTTGAAGTCCTTGGTTTGTATCTATGACGTGATATTAGATTGTGTCTGGGAAAGCTTGCTTGAATAACCAAGTCTTAAGTCCTTTCCTGAAAGTTAAGAGGCAAGGTTCCAGTCTGAGATCTGTGGGAATGGAATTCCACAGAGAAGGGCGACCAGTTGTACCAGTTAGTCCACCGGTTCGCCCAATCCTTCTCCAGGCCACCGAGACCCTCCTGGTTCTTCAGCCTGAATCCCCCCCCCCCCCAGTTTATCCATACCTGTCCCCCGGTCAGTACTGCACGATAAACATGTTTATTATCACTTATGCTGGATGATTAGCAGGTGGGAGAGTACACGAATAAGTTGGAAAATGTATGCGCGTGCATGTCTTTTATAAAATAGCAGTGTACGCGAGCCCTGGAATGTCCCTAGACCACCTTTTTTTTTTTTTTTTTACACGCGTGTATTCGTGAGCGTAAGAGGATATACGTGCATGCTTGTGGCTTTTATAAAATGTGGGATACGTGTGTAGCAGCCGTTTACACGCGTACGGATTCTTTTTTTTGCACACACAACACTTTTAAAATTTGCCTTTGACTGTGCTAGTCCCCTTATGGGATCCCCGACCTGTTCTGCAGTGCCAGCTTATGGGCAGGGTCTCGGGGAAGAAGGGCACTTTTGTAGTCTATTCAGCTCAGGGGGCCGTGAGGAGGGCAAAGGCCTTGTTGGCATTGGCCATGTACAGGCTTTAGGGAATCGCCAGTGGTCATGTTTGTTGTTCCCTGTTTATAATGCTTAGTTCGTTACAGTGTGTTGATGTTTAATGGCAATCGACGAGAGTGAATTTTAAGCTCCAAAGCTGCTCATATTGTGTTGTTTTAAGAGATTTGAAGCTAAGATAAATGTTTAAATTCTTCTTAAGTTTCTCCTGTGGTTTCTCATGGTGCTTGTTCCTTCTCACTATGTGGTCCATATACAACGCACTGCTGCCAGCTGAAAGTTTTCATTTGGAGACCTTTCCCCACCCCCTGCTCAGCTGAAAAGCAACCAAAAAAAAAAAAAAGTGGTACTTGTTCACGTCTCAGTCAAGAGAGTTTGTTGGGTGTAGACGTGATCTAGAGCTTAGTGTTTCAAACTGTGATTCAGAAGAAGTCCTAGGACACAAATTGAAACATACTCAACCCGCGGCATCCTGTCGGCTATTGGGCAAGTAGGTAGCCTAAAAAGGGCATGAGCACCACAATTAAGGTAATAAACAGCGACTAATCCCAAATAACTCTGCGCCAGAGTTCACACCACTGCTTGGGAGCCCCGACTGACTCTGCCATCCTCTCGCAGATATGATCCCCCGTGTATTTGGCACATTACCAGTTTATTTTATTCAAAGGGCTTTGAGTTTCCCGCTGGTCTGACCGCCCTTGACTGAATCTGGCTAAGAACCTGGATAAATCAGGGGCAGGCCGGGCGGCCAGAGGAGAGTTAGCCGGATAAATCCCGGCATTCAGCATCGTCCAGCTAATCCAGCCAGAATTTGTTTTCCTAGGACTGCCTCTGAGCGGGGCTGGATGCTTAAGTGCCAGCACGGCTGACGAGGGCCGGCGCGTAGCATTCCTTTACTCCCTGCACTTTTGGGGGTGAACAGCCCGATCCCCGTTCAGAACTCGATCCCTTCCCTGTCAGTGACCTTTGGACGGGCACCGGTTCTTTCCCTGTCTCCTTTCAGAACTCACTGACGGGGAGCGGTGGTGGTGGTGGTGGAGGGAGGGTCCTGTTCACTCCAGAACGCAGTGAATAACTAATTTCTGAGCATGGGCACTCACTATTCAGCCCAGTGAGAGGCGGTAAGAGCCTCTCCTCCCCCTTTTAAGGGGGGTGTGTGAATATCTATGTATATTCAGCAAAATTACAATATCATTTTTAGCAACATGAGCTGGACTAAGACTTATCTGGATGTTCTTGATGGCACGGTAGGAATGCCCAGTTAGCAGGAGATTCTGGAAAGAGAAGAACACTGAAGGGATTATTGAGATTTCTTACGCTCAAATACACACTGCTCTCTTGGGTTATGAGGTTCTGTTGGTTTCTCCCCTAAACCTGCCTATCTCATCCTCTTGCTTCCAGAAGGTCTCTTGAAGCCCTATTATTGCCCCCATCCCCCCCCCCCCCCCGCACCACTAAGTGGCAATTATGTAGTGTAGGAAGGCATGGGTCATTGCGCCAATGAGGGAATCGAGAAGCATTGAAATGATTCCTTCTTGCGTCACTGTGCCGTATAGTTGTTAAATGTGTTTCCTGGTCAGGTCAAACACTGCCATTTTATTTTCGAGTCTTCTGAGCCTTTTTAAGCTTTTCTGTATTGCCTTGGTTTCTCTGTACTGAAACACAAAAAAAAAAAAAAATTGAGAGGACAAAACCAATGAGGACAGCAATTTCCAAAAGCGATTTACCCGGGCGAAGGGGCTGTCTGAAAATTACCCACTTCCCCTTAATCCAGCTGAAAAAAAAACCAAAGAAACAAACCCTGAGGTTCCACAGCACACCTGCTCACCATAGGAGGAGACGTTCCCAGGGGCGGGTTTGGGGCAGAGAAGGAAAATATGTGTAGATTGTATTTTCAAATCTGCATGTGTGTTATTTTCCATTCAGAAAGCACCCATGGGAGCAGTTTTCAAGGTGAAAGTATGCACATCACAGTACACTTTGCAACGAGGTGGCCAGTTTTCAAAATTGCCCCCAGAAGGGTAATTTTCAAATAGGCCGCATAAGGAAGTCAACAAACGTGCGTAAGTCACACCAGTTTCAAAGAAGACTTGCGCACATAAGTCCACTTTTGAATATTATCCCACCAAAACTACCCCAGATAAGTTGTGCTTTTCCTGAAAAGATACGTTACATATTGGCAAATTTTATAAATTATGTGGGTAAATCCAAACCCGTCTCCAGCCCAGTCCCTGGGAGTGCCTCCGCTTGGTTCAGATAAATTTACACACGAACAGGCCATGCATACGTACGTTTACTCGCATGTTGAATGTGCGATTTTATAAAAGTTCACCTTTGCACGTGAAACACTGTTTTACACGAAGTATCTTTTGAAAACTACCCCTTAATGTGCATCTTACCCTTTAATTAATCTACTAATAGCAGGGACTTCTGTAGACGGGATGAATCTTTCTTTGAAGATCCCCAATTTTTGACCACGCATGAGCTTGCTCCTACCTCTTCCTCTGACAGACTTGGATTTGTTCCTCTTTGAAAAATGTGCAATTTGTACTTCACAAAGAAAAGAGTTATTGACCCACTGATACATTTAACATACATTATAATTCTTTCAGTCTAAAACATGGACCTGTTTGGTCTCGAAAGCTCTTGTTAACTCAGCATAGTTGGATTGTTCTTGTGTTGGTTCACAACCTGCGAAGGTTGCGGATTTTTCCATCCCACCATGGTCTGTCAGAAAAGTAGATTTTTGAATGCATAACCGAATGTTCTCCATTTTTGTCTTCTTTTTGGGTTGTAGTGCTTTCATGCGGGCGTTTACGTTTGGCCCTACATTTCGAGCTGAGAACTCTCAGAGTCGTAGACATCTCGCGGAGTTTTACATGGTGGAAGCTGAAATTTCCTTCACAGAGAGCCTCCAGGATATTATGCAGGTATTGGGGGAGAAGGGGGTTTGCTCAGCGGTTTATTCTTGCTCCTTTGGCCTTTCAGCTTCATTGGAACTGACATCTGTTGGGCGATGGTGCCATGCGCGACGCGTTCACTTACCACGATCCAGGGTTCTTCTCCATTTAAAATCCTCTTCCTCCTCACTTCTAGCACAAGATGATTCTTGGCTAGAGGCCTTCTAATATTGCGGCTCCACCTGGAGCCAACGTGAGCCTGGCCGATTGATGTCAGCCCGAGGAGCAGAGGCCAGGCTTGTGAACTGAATTTGCCTCTAGCATGGCGGTGCACAGTGGAGGTAATTGTCAAAGGAACTATGCGCATAAATGGTAACCTATTATTGTAGCAATTTTCAAAAGCCCACTTACTCGAGAAAAGTGCTTTTACATGTGTAAAACCCAATTGTAAGCGTGTAAATGCTTTAAAAAATCAGGCCCTAAGCAGGCAAATGCTTTTTAAAATCAGACACAAAGTGTTTTGTTGTTTGGAGGGTTTTTGTTTTTTTATGAATATACATTTTAAAATGAATAGCAAGAGTACAAATATATGCTAATCATGGAATAATAGATAAATAACCTTTGAAAACCAAAAATAAATTCTGAAACAAAATGGCACCATATTCTCGAGTTGTTCAGCTGCCCTCTCGTACAAGTGAAATCTGCAGATGGTACTTTGCGCTTGTGACACCAGCAAGATCCCAATCACCTGTTTGGCTGAAACTTGAAAAGAATGTTTACTGAATGGTTGGCTTTTCTCTACCCAGCATTGTGGCTTTCATTTCCTTGAAAAGAGAAGTTTAAGTTGAAGCCCATATTTTTAGCTACTGGAAAATACATCTGAAGCGAAACCAATATGCTTAGAGAAATCGGTCTACTTTTTTGCACGAGGCTGCTGAAGTCCCCCTTTAAAAGTCGACTAGAGAATAATTTGGACTGCCAAGAGTGCAGAATTCTGGTGGCTCCAGAGAGTGCTGGATTCTCTGCAGGTTGTTCCATCTTCTGTTGAGCCAGCTTAAGAAACATCAAATGATGATGTATTTTAGCTGTCAAGGCCATACAGGTCTTCCCTTTCAGGTATCAGTTTGGTGAGAGTATTTTTTTTTATTTTCTTGCAAAGAGTTGAGGTCTAGTCATGTCACAATTAAATATTAACAAGACATTCATGAATGAATTTTTGGCATATAATTATGTTCTGAAGTCAAAGGTTAAATATCTTTATCTAAGAAGAAATCAGTTTCTTTTTGTGCTTTCTCTGCAATTTATGTTGTCTTATGAAATGTCCTTTTAACAAAAGCAAGGCAATGTGTGAACATTTAATGATGTCTAGTTTTCTTCTGTGGTACAGAAATTTGTATATGGTTATGGCTACTAACCAATAGCAGGGCAGCTTTAAAAATGCACAGTGACCTAATTTGTGCTCTGACCTCCCTGTGATTTCAGCCGAAATGAACTGGCCTGTTCCTCTGTAGGAAATGTAACATCAGGACTTGCTAGAGACATAAAGTTCCTGGATATAATAAATGATTGCTTCATGGAGCAATTGGTTTAGGAACCAACAAGAGAGGGAGCTATTTTAGATTTAATTCTTAGTGGAACGCAGGATTTGGTGAGAGGTAAAGTTGGTGGGACCACTTGGCAATAGTGATCATAACATGATCAAATTTAAACTAATAACTGGAAGGGGGGACAATAAGTAAATCTGCAGCTCTAACACTAAACTTTCAAAAGGGAAACTTTGATAAAATGAGGAACATAGAAAAAAACTGAAAGGTGCAGCTGCAAAGGTTAAGTGTTCAACAGGCTTGGACATTGTTTAAAAATGCAATCCTAGAAGCACAGTCCAGATGTATTACATGCATTAAGAAAGGTGGAAGGAAGGTAAAATGATTACCGGCATATTTAAAAGGAGAGGTGAAAGAGGCTATTTTAGCCAAAAAAAAATCCTTAAAAAATTGGAAGAAGGATCCATCTGAAGAAAATAGGATAAAACATAAGCATTGTCAAGGTAAGTGTAAAACATTGATAAGACAGGCGAAGAGAGAATTTGAGATGAAGTTGGCCATAGAGGCAAAAACTCATAATAAAAACTTTTTAAAATATATCCGAAGCAGAAAACCTGTGAGGGAGTCAGTTGGACTGTTAGATGAGCGAGGGGTTAAAGGGGCTCTTAGGAAAGATAAGGCCATTGCAGAAAAACTAAATGAATTCTTTGCTTCCATGTTTACTAATGAGGATATTGGGGAGATACCAATTCCGGAGATAGTTTTCAGGGGTGATGAGTCAGACGAACTGAACCAAATCACTGTGAACCTGGAAGATGTAGTAGGCCAGATTGACAAACTAAAGAGTAGCCCGATTTTTATAATCGTGCGTAGGTGCGCGCATGTTAAAATCTGAGGTCGGCGCACACAAGGGGGTGCACAATTGTACAACTTGCGCGCGCCGACACCCACGGCCTTCCCTCATTCCCTCCCAGGCCGCTCCGATTTTGGAGCGGCCTGGGAGGGAACTTCCCAACCCCCTAACCTTAACCTTCCTTCCCCTTCCCCTAATCCTCCTGCCCCCTAGCCCTCCCCTAGACCTCCCCCCCCCCCCCCCCCCCCCGACCTTTGTTTTACCTGTTGCGCCTGCCAGCACACAATTCCCAGGCACAGCAACAAATGGCCACCGTACTGGGAGCCTCTGATACCGCCCCGCCCCTTTTTTGAAGCCCCGGGACGTACGCGTGTCCCGGGGCTTTACGTGCGTCGCCGGGCCTTTCTAAAATAGGCCCGGCGTGCGTAGGCTTTTTAAAATCTACCCCTTAGTATATAGGTAGAGTAAATTGTCTTCTCGTCGGAGGATGTTGAGACTGCCTTGTCAGACTAGCGTCTATTAAGTGTCTGTTCCTATGATGGTATTGAAGTCATCACACTGCTCTTTTTGTCAGCCATTTTATTTTCTGCTTTTTGTAATTGACACTCTACACACAATAAGGTAAGTCATTTGAGTGCAAGGTCCCTTCCTCAAAGAGCTTAAGCATTGGTGTTTGAGCACAGAGAGGTTGAGTAGCTTGCTAGTGAGTAGTTTCTTAGTAGGGGTCTATAGCAGTCTGGCTTGTTCTGTTTTTAATAGGAGGTGTATTGGTTTTCTAGGGCCTATTGTAATATTTGCAGTGCTGCTCTTTCCTGGGTATGGTGGTAACTGTTTGAGTCCTGGGGGTTAGTATTGCTTCGATATGGCAGATTTGTTTCTTGGGGTAAACTGTAGTCTTGCCAGACTGTGATAACTTTTATTGGATTGTGTTTAAGTATTATCCAAAAATACTGTATGTGTGCTATTGAGACAATATAGGACCTGTCTTGTTAATATCTCTGATCTGACATCTGAAGAAGGGTTCTATGTAGTTTTAAAAGCTTTTGTAAAATATTTTTAGATATATGTGTTTTTATTTTACAGATATTTTTAGGGAGCCTGACATGTTCTGTTTTCCCAGTAAGGAGGTTCATTGGTGTTTAGGGCCTGATGTGATATTTGCAGTGTTGCTTTTTCACAGGTAGGGTTGTTGTTGTTGTTGCTTGAGTACTGTTTTGGTATGGGAGGATTACTATATTGTAATTCCTTATTTATGCCTTTCTGAGGGCTAAACCCACACCCAATACATGCCGTATGGGTTCCAAATATCTTCTGTGTCTTGGGGAGATGGGGTTGAGGGAGGGCAACTGCAGGAAACCTGGGGGGGAGGGGTGTGGGAGGGGATAGGGAACTGAACGAGCAAGACTGGTGGTGGGGGGGGGGAGGGAGGTGAGACTGAATCCCCTGCTATAAACGTTACCACACACCACTAAGTGATATCATGGTTAACTTCCATTGGTAGGTTATGAAGCTTTCCCTGTACGTACCCGGATCAGTCCAGACTGTGTGGTACTACAGGAACAAAAATTAGCAGGTAAGAACCAATTTTCTAGTAAGACATATTGGGGTAGATTTTAAAAGATGCGTGAGCGTGTCCATGTGTGCGCGCTACCCGGCGCGCACACATGGACACGCGATTTTATAACATGCGCGCGCATGTTAAAATCAGGGGTCGGCGCGTGTAAGGGGGTGAACAATTGTGCACCTTGCGTACGCCGAGCCCACGTCGAGCTGCGCTGCCTTACCCCGTTCCCTCCCACCCACCTTCCCTTCCCCCTGCCCTTTCCCTCCTATCTTTTTCTTTTTTTTTCTTTTATTCCAAATCTTACTTCAGCTGTGGGGCTGAAGTAAGTTGCGCGCGCTGGCCAAATGCCGGTGCGCAATCCCCGACACAGCAGCAAATGGCCGCTGTGGCCTCTGACCCATGTAGGGTTGCTTTGAAAAGGTTTTCCTATGAAGCTATTATTTCTGCACTGTGAAATTGCACTGATCAGACTTGTAAAAGCTATCCAAGGTTGCTGAAATATTAAAATGTATGCCAAAATCAAAAGTATGTCAAAGGTCAGCCTTAACTTTCATGCCAAAACTGTTGTTAGCTATAAAATAAATACTAAAATACCGGCAAGAAATCACATGACTTACAAGAATTCACTCTCAGCATACATGAGATACAAATATAATGCCAACCAAGTAAGAAAATGTTATGCAAACAAACTAACTCATTGATGTATAAATTAGAGATGATGACCTTTTTAATCTATTGTATCAGCAGTGTTCTCTGAGACTGCTTTTGAATTGCTTTGCTGGTAATCAGTCACTCTCCTGGGATTTATTTATCTATTCGCTTTTCGGCACTTCAAAGCAGATTACATTCAGGTACTACAGGGATATCCCATACTTTAAAGATCTTTCTTTAAGCTACCAGTATTTGTGTTTATTTTACAACCAACAACAGTTATAGTACCCCATGTGGGCTCCTAAATTTAAGAACCTAAAAAATGAGTGGCTTCAGGGGCAGAGTTAGGTCAGGGAAACAAAGCTAGGAACTTAGCATTGATTTTTAGATCTAGGCACAAAATTTAGGATCCTAAATCAAGATGAACAAAAGTATTACATGTATTCTCCTGAGTTTAGGTTTTTAAATTTAGGTGAATTTTCAGCAGAAAATTTAGGATCCCAAATTTAGCAGAAAATAGGTCCTAACTTAGGTGCCTAAAATTAGGAATTCAGCTTTTTTTTTTTTTAATATCAACCTCCATGCTTTCTGTATTGGAGCTCTCCTTCTGATATCAGATATCTTACAGCAAGACTCAGACCCACATCTGGTTCTGAATTCTCCAAAGTTGATGGCTTTTAGAGCAGAGGTAGTCCGCTCTGGTTGTGCCGCAAGATAGCCTCACTGAATATTCATGTGTTGCATTTGAATATTACTCCTCCCTTGTAGCAATGGAGGACTGGAATTGCTACACCCCCCCCGGCTTAGAGTCTGAGTGGAAAATCTTGCTTATTCAGGCTACGCAGCCAGCAGGTCTTAGGACCACAGAGGGTTCTACAAACAAGGCTTCCTTCTCAGTTTGGAAACTTGTGGCTCGCTGGCACAACGACAGAGGTCCGCCAGCTTCTAAGATTTCATTGCACCGTGTCCCCTAGATTTGTTTCAAATTCTGGATGCTCGTCTTGGTGCAAGTACTTACCTTCTCAGCTGTCAGTGGTCTGCTTGAAGGTCGTGCTGTTTCCCCCTCAAACAGTAATTTTCAAAGGAAAATGCTATGATAGTATGTTACATTTGCAATTTTCAAAACAGAAAACCCTATTGACAATTCAGTAGCATTTATTGTAGCAATTTTCAAAGGCTTTTGAAAAATTGTGGCTCATAGCAAATATACGGTCAGTACAGCTATTTGTTATCAAAATTTTGAAAGATCATTAAAACATGATTGCATTTTACCATACGATTTATATTACTTTGCTATTTTAGGTTTGTTTGGGGTGGGGTAATTTTTAACAAAAATGGTTTCCGTTCCTGTTACCCTTCTTATGTTTTCTTTGATAGGTGATGGAGGACCTGTTCAAGGTAGCAACTGCTACCATCCTGTCCAAATGTTCCGATGACGTGGAACTTTTCCATAAATATCTTTCCCCTGGCCACAAGGTATTGCATTTTGTAGTAAAGATAAGTGATTCTGTGGCTCCCACTGGCCCCAGGGGTCATAATGTCCTTTCTGCATCAAACCATAGTTCAAAATTATCTTTAAGACTCTTGACTACTCTGAGTGCTGCCCAGGTGGTGCTGTACAGGAAGCTACATAAGGTGGTCCTAGAGCATTTCCAGTGATGACCTTCCAAAGCTGTGGTTCTGAACACAAAACTCGGGGCACAACTTGGCCAGACGGGTTTTCACAGTGAACGTGCATGAGAGAGAACTGCATACAGGGGATGTAGAGCATGCAAATATATCTCATGCAGATTCACTGTGGATATAATTCAGGTGTCCTATTTTAAGATGGTACAGGGTTCTCAGCAATGGCAAGGACCACACTATGGAACAAGCTGCCTGTGGTGATTAGGCATGAGTTTAATTATCTCACGTTCTAAAAGAAGGTAAAGGCTCTTCCCTTAAATATGATAGTCATGCTGCCGGTGGATTCTTATGTAGTCATTCTATGTTGTGTTGTGTTTGCTTTCTTTTATTGTATTGCTTTTGCTTTTGTTTGTTTTATTTAGATTTTATTTTGGGTTGGTATGGATAGAGTTTGATTTTAGTTTACATGTACTTTTGTTATTGGAGGGTTTCATGTTATTTATATTGTAATTTTTGTTTATTTGTGAACCACTTTGGATGCCCTTTTCGATCGAGAAGGCGATATAGAAGTATTTTAAATAATATCCTGAAAACCCGACTGGCCCGTGGCCCTTGAGAACCAGGTTAAGAACCCCTGTTCTGACGAGTAGCGGACACTTTCTTGGCCAGAGGCAAAGCAACATGGGCTGCTGTCCAGGGTTCCCCTCCCCTAACCCTGTTTCCTTAAGAACATAAGAAATTGCCATGCTGGGTCAGACCAAGGGTCCATCAAGCCCAGCATCCTGTTTCCAACAGAGGCCAAACCAGGCCATAAGAACCTGGCAAGTACCCAAACACTAAGAAGATCCCATGCTACTGGGATCCACATTCTTATTCCCTTCAAATTCTGCTTATGTAGAGAGAAATACTGGCAGTGTTCTCATGTATTTGATTCGGGCAGAGAAGCACCGAACTCTTCTGGAATCTGCTGAAAATATCTGGCAGTACGTACTGGGTGCACTAGAGAAAGAGCCAAATCATTGGGAAGTGCATTCTGCACATGGTCTCCATTTGCTTATAATTTAAAAAAAAAAATAAAAAGCATTTCTATAGGTTTTGAGAAAGTTCTCCCAAAATGGTTTGTGTCCAAGTGCATAACGGCCATTAATGCATCCTGGAAAGCCCCTATGTAGCTGTAAAGGAGTAGATGGATTTGGTGATATGTAAAGGGCTGCAGTAGAAGCTCTGCAGTGCTTTCTGACCATACCTTGCATAGATGGACACTTCACTGGCGTCCTGTGCATGGATGCACGGGTGCATTGGGGAGGCCGCTGGCATTTCTTTTAAATGCATTCTCTTTCCACCTTTAGCTGCCTGTTGTTGACATTTTGTTTTGTCTTTTAATCAAAGGACAAGTTGGATCACATGCTGACGAATAAGTTTGTAACGTAAGTGGAATTATTTCTCCAATTGCCGTTCCAATTGCCGTTCCTGCATAGTAGATACTGTTACATTTTGGATTTCTCCCTTCTAGAGTTCTTTTCATGTATCCTTGTTATGAAAATGTTCAAAATCTCTTCAAGGCCTTGAATTCAGACCTTGCTAGGCTGGGGTTCACTTAAATTTAACTTATTGAGCAAAAGATAATTCCATATGCCTATGTAAAAGAAAAAAAATATATATATATATATTCCCATGTTTTTGGGAGTCAAAATAATTAATGCAGGGCCCAGCCCGACAGCTCAGTAGCAAGCACTGGATGAAAAAAAGAATTCACGGAAGAATCTCCACTTGGGCGGAGATTCTTCCGTGAATGCGTTCAAAAGATACAATATTGTTGTTGGTCATATAGTGGTTTATATGATCCTCCATACACAATTTATTTGAATTTAAATTGGGAACTCAAGAGAATATATGTAAGCCCCTGAGGCAGCCGTTTTCAGACGGCGAAACTCGGCCAGAGTCGGGCTACCCTTGTGTCTCCACTTCAATAAAGGAAATATATAAGACTATTGGCATCTATTCTTTTTTTCATCCTGACGGCTTTTATAGATCGCCTTCCTTTGTGTTTTTTTGGGTCCAGTAGCAAGCACTGTGCATCACTACGTGAAAAACCTGGTTTCGATTCCCAGGCCCGGCTTTTGCTCATTGGTTCGGCTGGCGATGTTGCAGAGTCTGTGTCTGTGCACAGCTTCGGAGGGGAAGGGACTCTTGGCCATTGGTTGATGGTTAACACTCGGTGATCAGACTGAGGGGGGTCCACAATAGCCAGATTCCGGGAAGGGGGAGCCACAGTTTGTGATTCCCTGCTGAGGACTGGACATATAATAACAAGGGAAGTCTCTCATGGGTGATTGAGAATTTAGGCTCTGTTATCCAGTATGTAGACTGGTTCTGATTGAGCTGGAACCTTAAAAGGAACAAGAGGGAAAACTGCTGATCCAAAAGCCCCACAAGATATAGTCCCTTTCAGACTTCCTGTCATCGTGTTGCCCTGTGGTTAACTGGCAGATATTAGGGTCAGAGCCGTAGGGGGCTGAGCCCTCTCCCAGAGATAGGAACACACTGTGTCTGTGTCATCCCAAAGGCCGCTGGGCCATTAGTTTTAACAGTTTAATTTATCACAAAGGTTTTCTTCACTGGGACACTGTTTTATATCTGATATAGTACACACTTGTACAACTAATATCCTTTTCTAAACTTACAAGCGTTGCAGATGTGCTTAACTTCTCCATAAACTTTTCTCAGGGCAGCTTCACTAGACTTGATGTGTTCTGTTACAAACACTCCCCTGCTTTCACGGTGCACGCTGACATGAGCAATTAGATTTCCAATCCTGGTTCTAGGCATGAAACGTGCCGATCGACTGACACTGCACCAGCCCCTTTTGCATTTTTTTGGGGGGGTTGGTGGGGACGGTAATTATCGTTGGGGTTTTTTGTTTTTTTTGTTTTGTTTTTTTTTGTAGCTGTCTGCATATGTTTCACGTTTTCAGGCTTCTCATGACTTCTACTTGCTCGGTTGCCCATTCCTCCCACACGCATATACTGTGCTCACATCAAAAAGTCACAACAAAGAGACGCGAGAAAGACGTAATAAAAGAAATTTAAAAGACAGGGACTGAGCTTTTATTGAAAGCAAATATTTTCTGTTGTGAGGATTAAGACAGTGCTCCATCAGATTAATAAGAAACATAACTGCCTTCATGCCTGGAATGTTGTTTTTGTGTGAGCAGATTTTACAAAAGCGCCTTCAGGCTATTTTTTTTTTCTAAGTATTATTTCCCCCACCCCTGCTGATTTTGTTTTTTTTTCTCTTTTCTTTTTGCGTTCTGATCTCATCTCGCAGTAGGCCCAACCCATTCTCTCTCAACTGTTCCACGGGCCAGCTTGAAAGGCATTTCACTAGAGTTTCAAACACAAGAGCCGGGAAAGGCATCTCAAACTTATTGGAAGAAAAGTATAGTGAGGATTGTACTAAGGGCGATTCATTCCCTTCAGCAAAGTCCCAGCAAGGAACTAAAAGCCAGAAATGTGGAGAGGGAAGCGAGGTGCAAGAGCCATCATGGCGTTACGTACCTGTGTCGTCCCAGATGAGCCCACACATCAGGGGCAGCGGAACGCCAACCAAGCTCTGCCCACATTCTCACGTCCAGGTTTTTACCATACATTTGCTGTTAGTTCCTGTATCTTGTGTATATTCCTTGCATTAATCAGAGAGTATAATTATTCATTCCCAGACCGATTAAATGCTTGATGCTAGAAAACCAGGCGTAATTGTAAAGGAGAAAATGACAAAAAACAGCATTACTAATAGAAATGTCAGTACTAAGTAACTATTTGTCATCATAGTCCACCCCCCATCATACACACACACACAAAACCCTCTAATAGAGGCGGCAGAGCAGGATCTTTTCCCCTACACCTCACCATACAAAGAAATTCTGGTGTCATCTAAAGAAACAGAAACACAAATTTCTTGCACTGCCAGGCACGTTGAGAAATAATACAAAATCCTAGGGGGAAAAGAAAGCAAACTCTGCACATATGTAGCAAACCTGCCATATTACAGCAGTATTAATTCACAAGATTCTGGAAGCAGCAACTCTACCTGGGATTTGGCAGTACTGCAAATATTACAGCGGGCCCTAGAACACCAATAAACTTCCTGTTGGGGAAAACACAATGAAGACCACTACAGATCCCTGCACAGAAACTACACGCTAGCAGAATACCTCACCTTAGTCACACATGCAAAATGACCCTCAAGAAATACAAAATAAGTGATCACAAATAAAAGAGAGAAATATACAGACAAAAACTAGAATGATAAGCTCAAGAAGCCAGACTCTGCATGCAGTGCAGCACTGGAGCACTAGAAGAAGACCTGCATTTCCTCCTAGACTAAGGAGAGCCCAGTCATTGTTCTTGTGGGGAGGGAGGGATGTTATGTAACACAACACACGTCACAAGAAAAGTGACACAGTCTCGGCAGCACCCACATAATATGGTGTTACACTGGGGCCGTTGAACCTTTTGTCATTTTTCTTATGGGAGGTGGGTAGGAGGGAGAGAGAGAGCAACAGGAGAGGGGTGGGAGCAGGGAGACTGAAGGGGAGAGAGCAAAAAAAATAGTGGAGATGGCAGAGAGTTGTGGGGCTCTGAAGGGGACAGGGGGGCAGTGATAGGCACCCGGTGTGGATACTTCCTTTAGCACCCCCATATATAATTTTTAAATCTAAACACACAGAAAAATATATTATTATGTCTGCAAGCAGATTTTTTAAATAGTACACTATTGTCATAAACAAATTGGAAATAAGAAAAATGCAAGACAATGAATAGCTATTACTGCACATGTACCTGAACATTGTACAAAAGCTTGTAAAACTACATAGGCCCCTTCTTCAGATATCAGGTCAGAGACATCTAAAGATGGTCTACATTGTCTCAATAGCTCAGTATTTGAATAGTACTTATATAGCTCCAATAAAAACTATCACATGCCTGCCAAGCATACAGTTTACTCCAAGAGACAAATCTGCTGTATCAAAACAACACTACCTCCCAGGCCTCAAACAGCAACAATCCTACCCAGGAAAGAGCAGCATTGCAAATATTACAACAGGCCCAAGAAGATCAATACACCTATTAAAAACAGAACTATAGACCCCTACTGAAACTATACACTAACAGAATTCCTCATCTTGGTCACACATACAGAACACAGAAAGACCAATGAACAACAAAATTAAGAAAAATAAAACAATCATAGTAAAACCACACTAATAAAAATATTTCAAAACTTCTAATGAAGAGAACGTCCAATAATTAAAATCTTATAAAAATGTTTATAAATTTCCCAAAACACCAGTATAATACTTCAAAACAGCAGACACATCAAATAACATCCAATAATAAAACAAATAAGGATTAAAAAATCTGCTGCTCTCCACATCTGGGATGTTTTTTGTTTTTTTTTTATTTCCAGACACCCTGAGATTTTCATGCATTGGGAGGAGGAGGTCACACAAACTTCATCCTCCCTCTCTCACATACACACATGCTCTCTCTCACACCTTCCTTCTCTTTCTCTCTCATACATACCCCCCCCTTTCTCTCTCGCACGCAGCCCCTTTCTCGCTTACAGACTCATGCATAACCCTCTCTCTCACTCACACATACACACACAGACTCTATCTCACACACATAACCTCTCTCCCTCACACATACACAGACACAGACTCTCTGGTTCTCATACACACACACACACACACACACACACACACACAGGCTCTTTGGCTCTCATACCATCCATCCCTAACCTTGGCTACCCTCTCAGAACCCCCACGTCCCAGGAGACTTTCTCCAGCCCCCAGTTCCCAGCAATCTTTTCAACAGCCCCCCCTTCCCTCCCAGTCCCCCTCTTTCCCAGCAGTCTTGTTCCCCCCTCCTATACCTTCTCACCTGCAATCCCCTCGCTCATCACAGGAGGGGCCAGTGCATTATTTCCTTTCCGCCGCCACAACCCCCTCACTCACTCTTCAAACATTCAGAGGATTGCGGCCTTGCGGTGCGAACTGCTCCTTCCCCCTTGGCTGTCAGCGCCTGATGACGTCATTCAGGCTCCAGCACCTGGAAGCAGCCCGCGCTGGAAGGCCGAGATGCTTTGATTCTTCAGGCGCAGGGATGTTGAGTGAAGAAAATCGCGGCAACATTGAGGGGAGGGGATGGTGAGCAGCGGAAAGTGAATAATGTGCCCCTCCCACTGCCACCAATGAGGCTTCTCCCGTTGTCTGCAAAAAATGTGGGGGTGCCGTGGCCCCCTGCGGCCCCCTCTGTTTTGACGCCTGTTCCGTACATAGAACATGTTCTTCTGACTCGGTGCTGCCGTTCCCCCTTTGGAGCAGTGAGCGGATGCTGCCCAGTCTGTGACTTTCCCCACTGAGGCCAGATAGAGAGTCACAATGTCACCTGGCCCTGCTCCGCATTGCTACAATGAATGCGCTGGTTATTCAGGAACTGATGCCGTAGTAAAGTTTCATAGTCTTTATCAGAGGTTTATTTTATATGACAAGGTTTATATGTAGGAAAAAATGATCTTTCACTGCCTGTATTTGTTTTGAAAGACAGCTGTGAGATTAGACCTGTTTTCTTTGTAGTTTTGGCCTGCTCTTAGCTGGGACTTTTGAAGTGGGGTCCTCACTGAGGTAGGAATCCATTGGCCAGCTGATTAATGGCTGTCATAGATAATGGAAGGCTAACTAGTTCTTCTCCACTCTAATTTCTACCAGGTAGCCAAATGACCACCAAGTTGAGAGGGACTTTATTTATTTATTAAAAAATTCTTATTAATTGCATTCGCAACCCTGCAGGATTACCCAATAAACATACACAATAAAATCATAAACCATCAAAAACATAAACAACAAAAACTGCATCAGCCTACTCCAGCCTCATAGAAGCCCAGTACTTCAACCCCCAAAAACTACCCATTTACCAATCTTATCATCAACACCATTTCCACCCTCATTGAAGATAAAATTACAGGCACACGCTACAATGCCCAACACAGCCCACCACACCCTAACAATACAGATTTTATCAGCCAAGTTGTAATTTTCCAATGGAAGGCTAACTAGTTCTTCTCCACTCTAATTTCCATTCAGGCCGATACAGTACAGTGCACTCCGGAGCGCACTGTTAGCCTGTCGTTGGACGCGCGTTTTCCCTTACCCCTTATTCATTAAGGGGCGGAAAATGCGCGTCCAACCCGCCGAACCTAATAGCGCCCTCAACATGCAAATGCTGAGGGCGAGTGGCCGGTGTGCGCGCCAGGAGAGCGGGCATTCGCCCTCTCTCCCGCGGACTTTACTGTATCGGCCTGAATGTTAGTAGATTCCAAAGTGTGAGAACCACAATAGAGAAAGATCTCATACTCCACTGGAATTTTCTCACTTTTCGAAATGATGGAATTACCAACAATTGACCTTGGCTGTATCTCACTTGCTGTCCTGACATATACCTTGTCCTTCAAATATTTGGGGCATGGTTCTCTCACCACATGAAGAGTTAACATCAGTATCTTAAAATCAATTTACAATTTTCAAAGTTCTGTAGAAATAAAGATTATCCTTGAAAATCCAGAAACCACCCTTGCCCCACCCCGTTTTGGACCACTTGCTGCCTATGCGTGAGTCTCTCAGGAAGGCCTGAGCAGAGGTTATTGTAATACTCCGGATGGGATGTAACCATAACATGGTTAACAATCATAAACGTTTGCTTCTTCAGATATGGATGCAGCCTCTTTACCAGCTTCAGTTTCCAGATTGCTGTACAAAACACCCTGAAAGACAGGGCCTAAACTAAAATAGGCATCTAAAAATACCCCTAAATCCCTTACCATCTCCTCCACTTTTACAGCCTCGGAGCTCGCCCTCACAGGTACAAGCAGGATCTTAGATGTCGCTCCACCTACCATTAACAGCTCTTTTTTTTTTTATTCTCCATAAACCAATCAGAAATCTTAGGCAAGGCTAAATTCAAAACCAACACAGCCTTCACTCTGTTCCTCCCCATTGGTATCACAGTTTGCACATCATCTGCATATAAATATCACTTCGGTCCCAATTCATCTAACAACTTCTACAGGGACTTAAGAAAATATTTAAATAATAATGGGGATAAAGGTGTAAATCCTGTGGTACCCCACAATCTACATTAATAGCCGACGACGCCTCCCCATTGACAAAAACTTCAGCCATCTTGTTTGATAAAAATGATTGGATCCACTGTGAAGCCATCCCAACAGGTCCCTAACACCATACAACATCGTAACAATATCTGACGATCTGCCAAATCAAATGCTGCGGATAAATCTAATAATAATAATGCTACCTCCTCATCTCTGTCAATCCTCCTCAAAATATCATCACTAAGCAAATTTAAAACCATCTGTTTGTGTGGCAGGACCGAAATCCTGCCTGGCACGCCCCTTTCACTTGTTTGCCATGGTTTAAAAAAGTGTTTATCTTGTTTAACTTGTGTCTTTTCACATTACCTTGCTGTGCAGCGTACAGCACAACTGTGTACACTGATGGCAGTTTGGAAATAATAATAATAATAATTATAACCCGACCATTCTTAGCAGCTCTCTTCGCTGGTTTTTCAGGATGTCTTACTTGGAGGCCATTGAGGTTTTAAGGAAAGCGCCTGAAGTGTTCTCATTTCAGCCAGAGGTTGGTATCCACCCTAGGTCGGCTTTGTAGCATGCGCTTGAACGTTGTTTCGTTGTTTGTTTTTTTTTAAATTAAATTGTGGTAAGTCCTCATTTCCCCTTTCGTGAGAAGTGTGCTGGGTTTGGTGTATTCTTTCAGAGCAGCCCTTTCCCCGAAGGTTTTGTGCAAGCTGTGAATTGTGCAAGAACCAGTGATTCAGCAAAGTGCGCCCACATTCTGGCTGCCATAGAAGGGCAAGCTGAACCTATTCCACTGATTACAGAAAGGGAACTCTGAATGCACTTGTTCAAGAGAAAAAGAATATAATTTTCATTTATTTATTTTTTTTATTGCGGGTGCTATACCCCCTTGAGGTTGCATAGAATGAGGGTTAAATCGACACCTCTGTGTCAGCGAGGGTGCGGGGCGAGTGGTACTTCTATGCCAGTCTGGTGGTCCTCTCCTGTCATTAACATGTACTGCATGAAGAATCATCTCCTGGATTGACAAAGTTGCCAGTGTTTCACTCCCGCTGAACCAGCGGTCATATTACTGGGCTATAACTTCGATATCATAGCTCCTGAAATTTGAAAGGGAATTCAGCTAATTAGCTAAGTGTACTATTGTCAGTCGCTGGAACCTCGCTTACAAACCTGCACTCGACTTGTGGTTTCATAACCATGGGAAAACTTACTATCGGGTTAAAGACGATGCTCCAAACATTTCCCACATTAGGAAGTTTTTTTTTTTAATAGAGATAGTTGGAAAGGCAGTGCTAGCAAAATGTTAATGAGTGCATAAATGTCTTTTTTGCAATTTAATATAAGAAATATGGAATGAATTTTCAAAATATTTACGCACGCAAGTAGCTTGTACTCGCGTATGCTGTTTTAAAAACTTCAAAATTATGCACATATTTTCAGTCTCGTGCAATGTACTTGCACAAACAAGTCTGGTCTTGGATATTCCAGGGCAGGATAAACACCTATGCATGCAAGTTGCTATTTTATAAGCGACTTGCGCATGTACATTTGCCAACTTATTTCCGTAATTTTACACCTGCTGACTATCTTGCACAATTGATATCAGACTCATCTCTTGTTCACTAGTAGTTAGGTGGGAGGTGTGGGTGAACTGGAAGGAGTTTAGAGTGAAGAACTAGGAGGGTCTCGATGACCTGGGGAAGGAGCTGGGTGAGCTGGTGGAGACTTGGGCAAACTGGTAATTTCAGTTATGTGTGCATGTTTTAAAATATACCAACTCCTGCGCTTAAACAGGGTTCTACATGAGCAAGTCGAGATTGTTTTCACGCATAAGATATACGCGCTTTCAGTGCATTGCATGTATTTGCACACAACCATGCATACGGGTGTATGTTTTGGGGGTGCGTAGTTATAAAATACTGTCACAGATCTCTACACTGCTATATACACACGCATATATGGGGCTGTGCAGAGTTGCTTGAAAGTTACCCTCCTGGTGCTTTCTCTGGAGCTCTGTTAAATCTTGTTGGCATTGAACTTTTGAGGAATTTTTCAGAATTGTTCCTGTTTATTTTGCATTTCTTGGGGTGTGTTTGTTAGACTTTCAATAAATATTAAAATATAGAAAAATAAAGAAGGAAATGGTGTTATATTGAATTAATTGTGGTGTCCGGGAGCTACTTGTTTTTTTTTTTTTGCTCTGTCGGTTCTTTTTGTGGTGGTGGGTGGGGAGAGGGGGGGTCATTCACAGTGTGGGCTACATCACTTCCAGACAGAGGAGCGTGCATACAGGGAAGTCAGAGCCCTAAGTCAGACCAGATTTAGCCCTCGATTCGTACTGGCCACGCGGAGTCAGTTTCGGCGCCCTTTTAGCGAAGCAGAACCAGAAGTTGTGGCGCGGCACATACAAACAGAGCAAATGCCTGACCTGCCCCCCCTTGCAGGCCGCACCACTAAATATATCCAACTGAATATATCCCGCTACCTTAAACTTTAGGACAGGTGTACGGGCCGACCAGAGTTAGCTGGATAAGTTATTCGGCTAACTCAGCTACTCCCAGTTACGCCCCCAGAATGCCCTTGACTTATCCGGCCAAATTTTAGCCAGATAAAAAGTTATCGACTAAAATTTAGCCAAATAAGTGCCCAAATATTCATTTAGCTGGATATCTTCTGACTAAATGCTTCTGGCTAAATGCTTCTGAATATGGACCTCTGTGTAAACACTATATAAGAACATAAGAAAATGCCATACTGGGTCAGACCAGGGGGTCCATCAAGCCCAGCATCCTGTTTCCAACAGTGGCCAATCCAGGCCATAAGAACCTGGCAAGTACCCAAAAACTAAGTCTATTCCATGTTACCATTGCTAATGGCAGTGGCTATTCTCTAAGTGAACTTAATAGCAGGTAATGGATTTCTCCTCCAAGAACTTATCCAATCCTTTTTTAAACCCAGCTACACTAACTGCACTAACCACATCCTCTGGCAACAAATTCCAGAGTTTAATTGTGCGTTGAGTACAAAAGAACTTTCTCCGATTAGTTTTAAATGTGCCCCATGCTAACTTCATGGAGTGCCCCCTAGTCTTTCTACTATCCAAAAGAGTAAGTAACCGATTCACCAATGCCCACCGATATGATCACATCACCCCTGTCCTCAAACACCTACATTGGTTGCCTATTACTGTACCAGAAAAACACTGGGATCACGACTCTGAGAGTACTTTAGGGAATGGAGAAGTGATCTCCTGGGACACTCCCATTCCAACCAATGAAAAAGCTTGATGCAAGAAAACCGTACATTGTGGGTAAAGGGGAAAAACCCAAGAACAGCCTTGCTAATTGGCGTGTCAGTATTCTGTATGGAGGGACGGAGGATCATCAGTTATTAAGAGATGCATTCAGGGACCAAAGAAATGTGGCAGAAATATACAGAAACAGGCCTAATGTATTGGATGCCACCAACTTATTTATTTATTTAAGCATTTTTATATACCGGCTTACGTTGGGAACATCACCCCGGTTTACAGGTAACTTAATGCAGCACGAGGCTTTACAATGAACAAGTATCATAATGTAGCAACAGGATAAAATACAACAGTAGTAATTAACTGTGTAGAAAGTGTATATATTACAGACACGGGGGATGGCGAATAGTGTTATAAAAACCATAACTGGGTTGCAATGGCCTGGAGGGGATATGTACAGGAAGATAAAACATGTTCAGGAAAATTCACTGAGACCTGAAGAGAGGGATGTATAAACAGGGAGGGAGACATGGGTTTTCAAGATTATGTATTACAGGAGAAATTACAGAGGGGCGGAGAGGAAAAGGGTGGGTGTAGAGTGAGTCGGATCAGGAGTATGGTTGATTAAAGAGCCAGGTCTTGAGGTTCTGTTTGAATTTTTTTGGGCACAGTTACTGGCGAAGACTTGGGAAGCATCTTGTTCCAAAGGGCAGGCCCAGCGATGGAGAGGGCACGTTCTTTGGTAGACTTAAGTTTTGTCAGTTTAGGCGCGGGTGTTTGCAGCGGTATTGAGTTCTGGTAGGTCTGTCAATGGTACGAAATCGGAGGTGCTCTTTGAACCAGGGCATATCATGGTTGTGAATAGATTTATGAATGATGGTGAGGGATTTGTACATAATCCGTGATGTAATAGGCAACCAATGTCGGTGTTTGAGGACAGGGGTGATGTGATCATATCGGTGGGCATTGGTGAGGATACGTGCAGCAGAGTTCTGGAGCATCTGAAGGGGCTGGAGGGCATATTTAGGGAGGCCTAGGAGGATGGCATTGCAATAATCAACTTTGGATGGCTTGGAGGATAGTGCGAAAGTCATTAAGATGAAGCAGAGGTTTCAGGTTTTTTTAGCATGTGAAGCTTGAAGAATCCGTCTTTCAGGGTAGAGTTGATGAATTTTTTTAGGTTGTAGTGGTTGTCCAGGGTGACGCCAAGGCTGCGAACGTGTTGGGAGAAGGAGGTGGTGGTGGTGGGGGGGGGGGGGGGGGGGTGGTATGTTAGGTATGGGAGGGTTGGGATTGTTATAGTGGGGTGAGATGTATAAGAGCTCTGTTTTGGAGGTATTGAGCACGAGGTAGTTGTCAGAGAGAAGGGAGCTGATGGCTGCGAGGGCTGATTGAAAAGAAATTCCAAGCAGATGCTGACGTGTTGCCTGTCCATATGCTTATGGCCTCCAGGAGGTGGCTTTCTTTGGCACAATGCAAGTATTAAGGCCAGAGCCCTTGCAGTAAATTTGAGAGGTTAAGATCATACCCCACATGCCCTGACTTACAAAGGTGAGGTCCATTCTTGTCATGGTATATGCAAAACTAACTCATTTGGAGATATTACCTCCCTCGACCAAGGGTTCTAAATCATGGGATCTTTTCTCCTGTTCTCTGTCTACGAGAATAAAAGCGGTAGTGAATCGGGCCCCGAGCATAGAATCCCCCACACAACCGCCGACCACTTTATTGATCTCCGTGATATAACCCCCTCCACTAGCCAATAACAGGCACCAGACTGATATGGAATAAACAATCTGCTTCTTTATCTTCTTGTTAATTTTACAGTGGGGCCGTGATCTCCAAACAGAGCACGAGAAATACCTGGTGAAGCACTGTGCTGACATTCCTGTCTTTGTTATTAACTATCCTTATGATCTCAAGCCCTTCTATGCACGAGATAACGAAGATGGACCGCAGCACACTGTAAGCAAATTATATTTATTTTACATTTCTCATGGATATAGCCACAATATAGATTAATGGAGGGGGTGGGGTTCCTAACCGAATTCAAGTATTTTTTTTCCATTTGTACTTTTATTGAGCAGCAAAAACTTCAACCAAATGACTCTAAATTTATGAAATATAACACTGTTCATACAATAACACCACCACACCTTAAGAATGTACCCAAAACACTTTTACTATTTTCTCCCCCCCCCCCCCCCCCCCCCCACCCTCCCATTCCGGATCAGGAATATAACATTAAACAACTTAAAGAAAAAGGAGAACTATACAAGTAAAAACTGAAAAAGGCAAAGATAAAATGAAAAGAGAAGTCAAGAATTGTACACAAACTTTGAAAGAAAACCTAATTACTGAACCCAAAGATTTTCGAACTGCTCTCTCCTTCCCTCTGGATTTAAGAGAAAGCAAATTCCAGCTCCATTCACCCAAAAACTCCCACTACCCAATCGGCAAACACGGGTGAATTAGGTTTCCCCCATCTTCTCAAAACCACATTCCCTTCCCAAAGCAAACAGTTTCATAGCTAAAGAAGTATGTTTCCCATCCTGCTTTTCCAATGGCCAGAAAGGTAAGATAAAAATTTGCAGGTCTTCAGGGATCTCCACGGATAGCCTTGATTGGACCGCCTCCATGACCTGAGCCCAGTAACTTTTAGTCACTGGGCAGAAATACAAAATATGCGAGAGTGTGACAATTAGCCCACACGCCCTCCAACACAGTTTAATTTTTGTTGAATGAATTTTGTGCAGTTGAACAGGGACCAAATAAGAGCGCATGACTATCCAATAAGGTTGATCAATAACGTCTAAGGTCCGTGAACATTTCCAGATATCTTCCCAAACGCCACCCCATTCTTCTTCCTGAGTTACACACCCCAATTCCCTCTCCCAGGCTGCAACAACTTTAAGAGGGTCCCGCTCATGCTCATTCCTCCATTACATCGCCTTATAAATTCTACTTAGGCGTCCCTTTATCTTCTTCTTCACAAAAATAGCGGCCTCTACCATACTAGGAATTCCTAAACACAGTGTCTCTTATTCCACCCCTACACACCATATCCCGCAATTGCAGAAAGGCAAACACTGGAAAGTTATCCCACAAAACAGAAATGACCCTGTATAAACAGCTGAGAAAACGATTTTAGGGTAGAAAGACTTAAACCATCCTCCATATTCGGCTTGGCCACAATTGAACCAATCTCCCATACATATCTGGGGCCACTCACCTCCTCCCACATAATCCCACCATTTTTGAGAGGCAATTTCCGGTCTGCAGATCCTTTTAATGGGATTCAATACCCAAGGGTACCGCCCACCCCTTGGTCCCAGTTCTCTCAAACTCAACTCTATCCAGTGTTGATCCCGATTGGGATTATGCCATTGTGATGAAATACTGAATAGGGCTGATCTATAATAATCAAAGAAATCTTGAAAATTAATCCCACCATCTCCCTTCCCTACTGCAAGGTGACTAACTTAATATGCGCCGACTTCCCCGCTCACATGAACTGTCCTACTGCCTTATTCAGCTTGTGAAAGAAACTTTTCGGGAGGGCAGTGGGTAACATCACAAACATATACAGCAGCCTAGGCAGCCAGTTCATCCGAACTGCATTAGCCCTCCCTAATCAACTTAAGGGCAACCTCTGCTACATACCCCCTCCTCCTTTAAGTCTACTAAGCAGGGGCAAGTAATTTAACCCAAAGAGTTCCTCAAGCCTTGGTGACAAATAGACTCCCAGATATTTACTTTTAGACCCCGCCCACCTAAATGGACTTTGAAACATCCCTTGCAGAGTGGCCCCCTGGAAGCCCTCCACAGGCAACAATTCAGACTTACTTAGATTTATTTTATAACTTGATACTGCACCATACTTCAACACCTTCAATAAGTCAGGAATAGAAACTGTTAGGTCAGACAAATACACCAGTACATTATCCTCATAAAGTGCTACCTTCTGCTCCTGACCCTTAGCATAATTCCCTTAATCTCATTTGATTGTCTAAGTTGTGCCAATGGCTCATTCACCAAGGCGAAAAGCAATGGGGACAAGGGGCAACCCTGACGAGTTCCCTGACTCAAACGGAAACTCCCAGGTAAGGTAGTTCACCTTCACCACCGCCGCAGGGACTATACATAAAGCTTGAATCTGTTTTCTTAGATTAGCTCTAAATCCAAAACCGGCCTTTCCCACCACTTCTTCCAAAAACTGCCACTCAACCTGATCGAATGCTTTTCCTGCATCCAAAATAAAATAGCTGATTTCCCACCACGCCTAGTTTCTGCCTCAATTACTGCTAAAGAATGTAGCACATTATCACTCAACCGTCTGTCCAAAATAAATCCTGTCTGATCCCTATTAACCAACAATGACATAAACTTATCCAACTATTTGCCAAAGGTTTTGCAAAAATCTTCATATCTGTATTCAATAATGAAATGGGGTGGTACAAAGCACAATGCCCTCTAGGCTTTCCTTCCTTATGGATCACCATTATAACAGCATCATACGTACAACACCGTATGTAGTACCCCTTCTATCAATACATTCTGATATGCTCTTACTAAAACTGGAACTAACTGCTCTGCAAACGTTTTATAAAAACCTATGCCAAAATCATCTCTCCCACAAGTTTTAGCACTACTTAAACTGTGAATAGACTCCATAACCTCCTTACAAGTGGTTGGCCTCTCTAGAATATCAGATACTTCCATTGGCAGTTTCAGTAACTCAACCAATTTCAAATATTCTTGCACATCCTTCTTTTCAATCCCCCCCCCTCTAGCCTTATACAACGTTTAATAAAAAAAAAGTTTAAAGGCCTCTTCCCGCATATCTGATTTCAGGAATAAGAGTCTGAACCTTCCTTCCTCTTAAATGCCGAGCCAGTAACCTTCCTGGTTTATTACTATTCTCAAAATAGGTAGCCTTCTTAGCTTTCATTAAGAAATCTATGCTGTCCTACAAGATGCCATTATATTGCACCCTTAAAACACCCAACTCCACTACAGTGACTCCTGACCTTTCTTCTTATGTTAATTCTCCTTCCTCAATCTGATGTTATTACTCAACTACCTGCCTCTCCCCCTGCTTCTTTTATACGCTGCCACAGAAATGCTTTTGCCCCTTAGTATGGCTTTGCCAGCATCCAACATTGTTTAAATATTCACCTCTGGGATATCATTAAACATGAGTCCAACACACAACTGTATCCTGACAGATCACCTCATCAGAAAGAAGAAACTCATTTAGCCACTAAGGATTACCTGTGCCAAAATCCTTAAAATCCCACATCATTGCCATGATGACCTGGGAATGATCCGACACAACCATGGGCTGAATTGAGTAGTCCACTACTCTCCAAACATCCTCCTTCCCTATTCACCACAGATCCAACCGAGAGTATGACCCATGCGGAGCTGAGAAGCCTCTGTAATCCTGTGATTTTGGTTGCTGCTTGCGCCAAATATCTACCAATCCACTATCTCTCAAACTAGCCCTCAAAGATTTAGTAGCCCCTCTCCCACACATTCCAACAGGAGATTTCCCCAATCATACAAATTAACATCCAAAACTACATTGAAATCTCCCCCTGCTATTAAATCCCCTTTCCTTTCTTCAAGCAGAAGTCCAGTTATAGTGGAGTAAAATTGCTTAGACCATTCATTTGGCCCATAAACATTCAGTAACGTCTCTAATTGTCCTGCTTATCTCCTCTTACCAACAAAATCTTCCCTCTGACTCCCAGATCACCTTTTCTGATTGAAAACGTACAGATCTTTTAACAAGGACAGCCATACCTCTCCTCTTCCTTCCCTTAAAAGACGCGGAGATACACTCTGAAATCCGTGGAGCCTGAAGTTTATAAAAACCCAGTGTGTCTCCTGTAAAAACATTATATCAGCTTGCATCCTTGCTAAATGCTTTATAAGCTTTGCCTGCTTCACAGGTTGATTCAGTCCCTTAACATTCCACAAACAAAACTTAACAGCTCCCATTTAAGTTACATTAAACATCATGCCCAAATTACTCGTATACCTTGGGGTACCCACCCACTACCCCCACCACCACCTCTCTCCCATCCATGCATAACCTCTCTCCCATCCCTCCCTCCTCCTTCCCTCTCATCCCTTCCCTCAAAACTCCCAGACATAAGTTGGCTTTCTTGGGTATCCCTATTTCCCCATCCCCAGATAGAACATAAACATTACCAGCCCACCTCCATAATTCTTTATACGCACAATGAAACCATTTAGCATAAATTGAGTTAACTCCCCCCCCCCCCATATCAATTATACCCCCCTACCATACTAACATAAACATGAGCAAAATAGAAAGCTTCATATAAATCCTAACAAGTCCCCCTTCATAATCTATCAGCAAAAGGAATAGACAGAGAGACACAGAAGAAACAGTCGTAAACTATGACATCCCATACGGTTCCTCCCCCTGTGCATGGAGTTCTCCAGCGCGTCCCAGGCGCTCTTGCTACAGTACATTTTATGGGATTAATCTGGGCGCGATAAGATATCCTCCTCGGAAAACTATCTCCTGCTACACCAGCTGCCTGCCCTCCTCTCCACGCCGCCGGGCCTGGAGTCTCTGATCTTTACCCCCCTCCGCCGATTCCTCTACTCCCGCTGCTGCTCGAATTCCCGGATGAGAAGGAGACCAACGGGGGCTGCCTCCCACTCCCTTTTGAGCCTTCATGATGGGGCGCCTTCCTTCCGAGAAAAAGTTCCACTTCAGCTGGTGAAGAAAACAGCTGCCAGCCTCCATCAAATTTAACCGCTAAGTTTTGTTTTTTTTGCTGGGTACAGCAAGCGGAGCTGCAACTTTTTATCATGTAGCACCCGTTGAACTTCATTGTGAAAGCGGCCCTTTTTTTTTCACTGTACCCACGCCAAAGTCCAGCAACAGGCACACCCCGTGTTTCTTTTCATACTGCAACTGATTTAGTTTGGAAGGCATGGAACGTCATGCTTTCTCTGCCGATCCACGCGGTTCACCCGCCGTCCTATGCGCCCCATCAATCAGCAGCGCATGTGGCTTGCAGAAGCTTAATCAAAAGTTCTTTCACAAATTTAATCACGTCGGTACCCTTCTGGCCCTCTGGAACACACCTACTTATATACGCCTGTCGCTGCGGCCGGAGCCACCTTCGGGATCCACCGTTTTCCCCTTTAGCTCCAACACCTGCTTACGCAAATCAGCGAAAGAGTTTGCTGCTCTGGCTCCCAGTCTTCTAAACCTGAGACTCGCTGTCAGGCTCTTCTGCCCGAGGGGAGAGCTTATCGACCTTCTGACTTACACCGTCTTCACGCAGACCCCGTTACCTCCTTCAGCGCCGGCTCATACTGCAGTTCTGCAACACTTAACAGCCTGTGCCTTACCACCAGCCATGCTGACTGCACCAGTCACGCTGTGCTCACCCCCAACCCGCCCGATTTGGGCAAACCTCTCACCCAAGTTTCGGATTCTCCGCCTGCTCATGTTTGTAGTTATCTGTAATTCTCAAATACACTTCTCCGGGGGCAGGTGATGGATAGAAATAAGGACACCAACGGAGCTCCAGCAAAGAGCAACCATCACCATAAATGTCCTCTAGCGCCCCCCACCTGCCGGATTCAAGAATTTTATGTAGGATATACGCTTTAAAAATGTGTACGTTCTGTCACCACGGGAACTATGTACATCACGTCTTTCTAAGTAATTAGCTGCATCACCTCCCCTCCCCCATCCCGTGACTTTCCAAATGTGAAATAAACAGGAAACACAGTTTCAGAGATCAGCATGTAAGTTGGGTTTTTTTTCCTTGTTATGAATGATTAAATCAAGTATTGAACTCTTTTACTCAACTCCTTATATGTCCTGTCACTGTACCACTGTACTGGGTGTTGATGTCATCAGTTGTGGGGCTGTAAGAAGTGCCATACTGGGTCAGACCAAGGGTCCATCAAGCCCTCCACCTTCCTGTCTCCAGCAGTGGCCAATCCACATCTCTAGGAAGCACCTGGCAAATCCCAGAAAGTAGATCCATTTCCTGGTGCCCACTCCCAGGAATCAGCGATGGTTTTTCCTCAGGTCTGCCTTGTTTATGAAGTCTTCTTTTGAGAACCTGTCTAAACCCCTTTTAAATTCAGCCATGCTATTTATACTTTGGCAAAGAAAAAAAAAAAATGCCGGAGCATAATTGTACGACCAAAATACATTCGTAGTGGTGAGACACGTGAACAAGCTGGACATAATAACTATTTGTCTCGTGTCTCTTCCGCTGCTAGAATACCATCATACTCCAAAGCTTAGCCTGCATATTGTCCAGCCCAATGAAAATGCCTGCCGCTTTCTGTATTTGAAAATGAGAGAGCCTGTTAAAAACCTTGAAACTTTCCCCGCCTGGTTTCCTCCCCAGAGATAGCCAGGGATGAAACATAACCTTTATTAAGTAACTTAGAGATCTATAAGAGCTGGCAGGATTTGTTTATTTCATGCATGCATACAAAGTTAAGATAGCAGAAACTATAAGGAAAGTCAAGAGGTTGTGTTTCCTTATGGGAGTAGAGGAGCTAAGAATTTAACTGTTCACCCAGCCATGCCAATCTACTCGTCGTCGTAAATTTTTCTTTGTCTTTTAAGCACTGGACAAGGCTTATACGTCCCTCCCCTTTTCTCATCTCTACATTTGCTAGGAATTTTCCTTCCTATGCCCCTCAAATGTTACATATCGTGCTTATTCAGTAGTTCATTGTTCTTGTTGGTTCTCAGGCACTTCTTTATCTCGCATTCGTTTTGCAGACTCATTCTGTTCCACACTATTGCACAGCTTCTGCTTTTCTGACTCTGGGCTGGCCATGACCTTGTATTTCAATTACTAGTCAACATGGGGCAGTTTTTCTTAAAACAGCAATTAACAGCTAACTTAAATCCTCAAGCCCAGTTTGGGGGGGGGGAAGCTAACTTACCTTGAAGAGGGTGTCTTGCTGCTGGGAATAGCCATCTTGTGCCGATGAGCAATGTCATCATGTGGCACTTTACTTTTACCAAAAAGGGGTTTATCGGCACCAGTTCCACACACATGAAATAATAATAGGGTGTCGGCAAGCTGATAAAATCTCTTGTCTTAATGAGACTGCCCAATCCTTTCAGTCATTTGCCCTTCGCTGAAAAATCATGTCTGAGTTCACATTTTTTACATTTTCTTATGCGCGTAAAAATCCCGACATTAGCGAATGTTTGGAAAGTCCTGGCTGTGGGACGCATTGCAGCTACCGCTGGCACAAAGTGGATGTTCCCAGGGACACCGGCGTCCTGTGTGGATCAAAAGCGTGTTTTGCAGTCAAGGGGGGGGGGGCAGGTAGATCGTGCTGGATTGTAAGCAGTCTTGAAATCTGAGTGGCGAGATGTTGTCCTTAATGCATTTTCTCAAACTGTTAGTTAAAACAGTACAGTTGCAGCGCCAGTCTACATAGATGTGTAGAACCGAGGGTCAACAACTAAACTGTAGGCGGTGATTTTTATTGGCTCGTCACCCAGCATTTTTCTTGACCTTTACTTCAACCTCTCAGAACATTGCAGTGCAGATATTTTTTTACTTGAAGAGCGATACTTAACCGTGTGCAGTCTGGAATAGTCCATGCTTCAAGCAGCGGTACTGGGCCTGCTTCCGGTGCCCATGTACGTAATCAGTTCCTTTAATTTCTTGCAGGTAGGTCCGTTTAAGGGACAGAATAAAAGGAGAGCTTGTAAACTGGGCCAGGAGAGGAGAGGCTTCTTCACTTTCTTTCCATAGTGGAAAAAGATGTTCTCCAAGGACAAGCAGGATGTAGTCCTCACATATGGGTGACATCATCGGATGGAGCCCGGCACAGAACTTTGATCTCAAAGAATCCAGAACTTTCAAACGTGCCCTACTGAGCACGTGCCCTACTGAGTAGGGCACGTGCTCAGTAGGGCACGTGCCCTACTGAGCACGTGCAACTGTAATCACCACCCTGCCCCCCACCCCCAGGCAGAGTCCCTCAGTCTTTTTTTTTTCCCCCGCACAGAGCTGTCATCTCGCGATTCTCTGAACCCCTTCTTTTAGAAAACTCACGGTATTCAGCTTTGTTCTCTCGACACACTTTTGGGAGTGATTTTTTTTCTAGAGCTGCAGCTTTTCTTTTAATGGTTTTACTCTTCTTTCCAATTGTCTGCCAGCTACAAGGTGGGTTTTCCCCAGTGCAGCCTGGCAGAGTCTGTTATTCACACACACAAAAAACAAAAAAACTGCTCCTGCAGGTTTTGTGTTTGTGTCCTCTCCTTGCTGCTGTCTATTTTTTCTCTTTTTCCACGGTGCTGGCAGGAATGGACTATGAGGTCTGTCAGTGATCTGTGGGACTTGCCTGAGTTCTACCCAGGCTGGAGTTCCATGGCGATTCACCAATCATTCAGCTTCCATGGATTCAGACAGTGGAAGGATCGAGGACCATGCCATTCCTGTAGGGGGAAGATCTCATCCTCCCCACGTCTCAAAGAACTAGTCTGCACAGGCAGGAGCCCTGGATGATGTTGCCTCCCCTCCTGCTTGCCAGCCTTGGCAATGCAATCTCCCTGGGAGAGAGAGAGGGTGAGCGGAGTCTGGGCTAGCAGCTTGCTGCCACACCTTGGTGCGATGCCCGTGAATGGTTGCCTGTGCACAGCTGTGACCAGCGCACCGTTCGTCCGATGCATTGATGTCAGGACTGCATCGGGGATGGGGCCCATCTTCGGGTACCATGGTCCCCTTGACACCGTCGAGGTCCAGGGTCACTCTCGTTGCCATTGAGGTGCGTGACCGCCCATGATGCCGTAGTGGCCTCCTGTGCCATCTGCTTCGGTGGAACTGGAGTCTCGGTGTACCGGTGTGAGCATTGAGGCTTCAATGCCATCGGAGGTGTGAGGCGGTGCACTCGATGCCACGGTACATTGAGCACTCAATCCCTCAGTGTCCTCGCCACAGTGCCCTTGGTGCTCTCAATGCCTCGGTGCCCTCGCAGCACTCAGTACTATGATGGCCACGGTACCATCGATGCCCGTAGTGCTCTCGATGCTTGCGGGGCCCTTAATGCCATCGACGCCCTTGATCCATCAAGGTGCATACATGGCCAGCCTCAGGGCTATCGAGGTCGAAGTGGGGACAGGCCCTCGCTGCTGTCAAGGTGCGAAGCATCAATGCTGCGGCAGCCCTCGACACCGTCTAGTTGGGTACCCTGGATGCCGCTGCCCCCCAGTAGGTCGTTGAGGTGCGCAGCCTCTGTGCCAGCATGACCTCCATGCCATCACGATGCAGTGCTGCCCCAATACTATTGACGCCCTCGAGGCCATCGAGATGTGGGGCCACCGTAGAGGCCTTTGGACCACCAATGCCTCTCATTACCACCTGAACTACGTCGAGCTCTCCCAACCAGGCACCAGTTTCCCCATTGAGCACCCTTGTTGCCCCTGTGGCCATCGACTGCTGAGACCCTCTGAAGTCCCTGCGTGTGACCTGGCAGTTCTCAGGTGGCAAGGGTTCTAGGCCTCTTTTGGAGGTACATCTGTACGCAGTGGTCCGGTGCCCTCAGGGCTCCTGGGATGATCAGACTCTCCCTTCAGCCGACGATCCCAGTGTTAGAGGCTTCGCCAAGCTGTGCATACCATCATTGATAATGGGCGCTAGCGAGGCCCTCGTCAGCCGTAATGCTTGCGAGGCCATCCAGCTCGCAGCATCCACACCCCCGGGCAAATCAGTGAGCCGAGGGGAATTGCCGTCGGTACTGGCGTCATCTGTTCTTTTTGACATCGATGACCTGCTGGTGGGCTGCAGGGCCTCTCCCTGCAGACACCCATGGCTTCCTTAATCCCTACCTTCATGCTGAGACCCCGTCAGGGTCCCCGGGCAGTCGACATCCGTGGGCACCTGTGACGCCAGGAATGGCGCTGTTTACCATTGAACTGATTATAGTTCAATTTGGTACAGAGTCATTGGGTCCCTGTTGATGACTTTATGTCGGTGAGCATTAAAGTGCCGTGTGACCTTCGGGCACCATCACCGCTCTAGGCACCAGTAGCGGCAGTCGGAGGTCACAGGACATATCCGCTGTACTCCATAAGCACCTGCAACTACCAGGGACTTTGCTGCAGTCGTTCCCTGTGGGACTCGCAGGTGAGCTGGTTTTGAGGGCCTGCCTCTCGAAGTATTCTCAGGTTCTGAAGGGGGCGATGCCATAGACCGCCATCCCCCCCCCCCAACCACCATGCCTTACCCAGGGCACCAGTGGTGCTGGGGACGCCATCGTCACAGTTCTTTCCACTCTGCTCGGTTGGGAAAGATAAGGCATCAGTTCCAAGTGCCTCGGATGCTGGCAGGCGGCATTCTCCCTGTCTGAGCAGTCCTCAGCCATACTAGGGTTCTGTCATTTTTCATCATGGTCTCAGCCTCCGCATCAGTCCGCACCGCATAGTGCTAGGGAGCATTGGCGGGGAAGATGTCATTGCACACTCTATGCTTGGTCATGGAGCGGCATGTAGCCACCGACTCAGACGCGTGGTTTTCGGTCCTCATTGGGGCATGGGATTTCTCCCACAAGCATGGCACTCAGGATCGTAGGTGTGTGCCACCATCCGTGGATGGGTTACCACTGCATGAGTTCCACCCAGCGTGCTTTTGCAGTGGAGGGCTTCCAGTTGCCCTCAGCCGCCTGGGCGTGTGTGTGTGTGTCTGTGTGTGGGGGGAGGAGTTTCCCTCCAGGCGGCCACAGCAGGTTGTGTTTCGCAGCCGCAGGACTGACCTAGGACTGCATTTCTGGTCGGATCCTGAGGAGAGTGGACAACGCGAGAGTGGCTCGGGAGTCCTCTACGTTCTCAGCAGAGGAATATGTCTTTCAACCTCTACCTTGTCCTTGTGGAACAGTCCCTGGGGCTCTGTCCGTGAGAAATGTTTTCTCTGATCTGGGCCCCCAATCCTCAGTGGCGGTGGTTGGACCGTCTTCAGCTGAGGACTCACCAGGGATTGCAGTTGCGACCTCCCCTATCTGAGGCTGGCTGCCTGTGGTAGGCTGGTCGCTTCGGCACCTCAGTGATCAGTGATTGTGCCTCAACTCTCCTTCGGGGAATGGCTAGGTCTTTTGGGATTAGGAGGTCCTGATCCCACTGCTTCCCTCTCCCATTTGGAAGGGGAGATTTGGCTGGGTTCCCCTCTGGAACCCCATTGTGCACCCCTTTGAGGGGTGTCCCTCGTTTCTGTTCCTGAACAAGGGATGGCACTCCTCTGACTGGCACCAGGCCCAGGAATAATCGAGAATAGCACTCTCCCTTGCGTGCTATAAGGCGTGGCAGGTCTAACCATTAGGGAGCCTGTCCAGTGACCCTCCAGGTTTCCCCCAGTTTGGGAGTCACCTCGATATCTGCTGGACTTGGTGGGTGTCTTCCTTAAGGATCGCTATCGTTAGTTATTCTTGCCTGCGGGACCCTCTTCTGTCAGCAGTGTTTTCAGTCCATCAGCTGGGCAATCATGCCTTTCACCCTTTTGCCATGTCTATGGCTGAGGGAGTTGGTGGCCGAGTATCCCGCGTGAGAGGTACTGCCCTCTGCTCGCAGTAGTGTGCAAGCTATCCTTCCCCCTTTTTCAGGATCACACTGTCTGCAGACAGAGGAATCCTGAGTCATGCAACCAGGGGCGGATTGGCCTATCGGGGGGATCGGGCATCCCTCGGTGGGCCGATCGCTCCAGTCACGTGGTCTGCCGTGCGCGGCCGTGACAGAGCCGCGCTCGTCAGACCACGTGATGTGTCCTGGGCCGGCCTGGGTGGCGAATACCCAGGCCGGTCCGACATTGTGAATCCGCCGCTGCATGCAACGTTGTCCATTGCTGGGCCACGTGCTCCCTTAGGGAGGGGGAAGTACGTGCACTCTTGGCTGGGGCAGTGATAACGCAGCCGGGTGGTTTGGTACTAGCCCTGGGCCTGCCCTGATGCCCTTTGGGTTTCTGGGCTGATGATAAAATCATGTCCTACCTGGGTTTGCGCATGCGACTCCCTGGCTTTCCGTCTCCTGGTGGAGCCTTCGGGACTTCTCCCCTGGGACAGTCGCTCTCAGTTTCCGCTGTTTCACGAAGACTGAGGGCTCCATCTCAGTGGGATTCTTCCTGCTGGTTTCAGCAGTGAGTTGATCGCTTGGGGTTGATAGACAACCGGGCGATTTGGGCTTGCTTAATCAGCCCTCCGGACTGCCTCCTTGGGTTCCTTGCTCTTTCCGACTTCCGATCGGATTGTCGGGGGAGGGGAGATAAAGCTAAGACACCCATGGTTTAGCTCTGTGTACCTGCAGGGAAGGATTCACCACAATTTTTTCACTTATTTTCGCCGTTCTCTGAACCAATACTGCCTTAGTTTTTTCTCATTCTCTAGGTTGCCCAAAGGGCCTTCCTGCTCCCCTTGTGATCCTGTGACAGGGTAGATGAACCTGTTCTGACAGGCGTTCTTGAGTGAGCTTCAGGCCTATCATCTCCCTGCGCGGGAGTTATGGGCTCCGGTCTATTGCAGGGATTGTCTCTCATCCCCTGAAACCCTTGACGCTGTCCTGCGCAGTCAGCTAGGTCTGATGCTTCGGCACGCTGTGTCTATTCCAGGCCCTGCCGTGGTTTGCATGGGTTTTTTTTGCCCATTCGACCTACTAGCCAAATCTGGGCAGTCTCCAAATACATTTGATCCTTTGGATGTCAGTGGATGACAGTTTCTTTTGTTTTTCGATTGTTTTTTTCACACCAAAGGAAACTGTGCAGTTTTTGTCCAAGGGTCTCTCTTGTTTACATCTCTGGGTCCTTCCTGTATCCAGGAGGATCTAGATCCACTGTTTTTGTCAGGGTTTGCTCATCAGGAACCCTGCTTCTGCTGTTTTCCGTGATGCGGAGTTTGCTTCTGCTTGCACTCGCATCACTCCTCTGCCTCAGGCATCCCTGCTATGCATTAGGGTTTGTGTCTGTCTTTTCTATGGCTTTCTTTGTAGAACCCAACTCTTCTCCAGCCTGCACCCCTGGTGGGTTGGCTGCCTCTCAGGCAAAGGAAGGGAGGTAGTGCTCCAGCACTGTGCGGTTTCCCGCTTTGTCCTGCTCGGACAGCCTAGAGCTAGGGATTCACCCATGTGTGAGGACTACCATCCTGCTTGTCCTAGGAGAAATCAGAGTTGCTTACCTGTAACAGGTGTTCTCCTAGGACAGCAGGATGCTAGTCCTCACGAAACCCTCCCGCCTCCCCTGGGAGTTGTTTTCTCCATGTATTAGCTGTATCATGGACTGAGGGACTCTGCCTAGGGGGGGCAGGGTGATGATTACAGCTGCACGTGCTCAGAAGGGCATGTTTGAAAGTTCTAGATTCTTTGAGATCAAAGTTCCGTGCTGAGCTCCATCTGATGATGTCACTCCTATGAGGACTACCATCCTGTTATCTTAGGAGAACATCTGTTACAGGTAAGCAACTCTGCTATCTGAAGGGATCTAACCTAGCTGTGGCCACCTTTCAGAGCACCTTTCAGAGCATCTGTGGTAGGAATGAGAGATGTGTCATAGAGGCCTAGTACAGGGCAATGGACACTGGATAATTATTTGCAGGCCAGGCAAGACAGATGAAACTTTAACAAAAAATGTGCTTATTTTTGGGATAAGCAGCTTGGAATCTTATCTACCCCATAGGATCTTGCCAGGTACTTGTGACCTGTCTTAGCCATTGTTGGAAACAGGATACCAGACTTGATGGACCTTTGGTCCGACCCAGTATGGCAAGCCTTATGTTCTTCTTTTCTGTCTGAAGCCTTTTGATCAGGATCTGATACAGTCCCTTGCTTTTTTTTTCTCTGTATTTGTGTGTCTGTGTATATAAACCCACACCGCACAAGGTGGCAGCTGTTGATCTCCTGGTGCCGGGGATAGGGGAATTGTTTGGAGGAAGCCTGCGAGAGGAGCGGCTTCACGTGCTGCAGTCGCGACTAGACAGGTAAGGAAGTCTCTTTAGTTTATGATCTGTAGACTTAAGCAGCTGTATATTGTAGATGAGGCAGAGATGCTCAGCCAAGCGCCGGTGAAAAACCTTGCAGCACGCTGCCATCCGCTTGTGCTCTTTCACAGATTTGCCGTTTGCCATGGGGAAAAGCAGCAGCGTTAAGCAGAGCGCCTGAGGCAAAGACTGGGGAGAGGTCCAGCTTTTCACCAGGGGAAAATTCCCCAAACTGCAGCAAACAAAGGCCTAAATGGGTTAGAACAGGAGATCCTGCTCCGTTCTGCTGCCCCAGTCTTGGCCCACGTACAGCAATGATAAATCCTCTGTGGTCAAGCGCGTCGAGATGTTTCTACAGTTTAGTAGGAACTGCTCCCACTTGTCTAGGGTTTATTTCATTCCTTTTACTTCTCCCTAACATTTGTCATACAACCCTTCCCAGTCACCGTGAGAATATATTTATAGGCAAAAAAAAAAAAAAAACCCCGTAGCAAATAAAACTGTATTGCATTACTGCTTTTCGGCAGGGGAGGGTCTGGTGTCTTTTGGGCTTCCAGTGTAATAAGAACCAGCCTCTTGCTGCTAGGCTACCCAATTTGTGAAGCCCACATGTTGTTGGTTTTTTTTTTTAATAACGCCCCGCCCCCTTCCATGTACCCCATTCATCACAGCACTGGTCCTTGGTCAGGGCTGCAGATCATAGTACATGTGCACCCTGAGCCTGACCACTAGGTGTCACCATGATGCGATGGGGCTGAGAACGCTGCTTCTGCAACATCTCTAGAGCCCTCCGTGTTCAGTTTAAACTAATTTTTACCCCCGCCAAAAAAAAAACCCAACCCAATCCCAGTGTATTACAAAAAAAAAAAATTATTAATATATTTTATTTCTTTTTAACTGATTTTCACTCTACTTTTGTAACACTCAACATGCAGAATTTTCTTCTGGCCTCACAGAATTTGCGAGTAGCCCAGACTTCTCCACAAATTCTGGTTCTAAACTATGTTCCTTCACACCCCAGTACAATCCTCCTCCCACCCCCTATTCCTCATTTCTCACCCCCCCCTGCCTCGCTGGCACAAGGGGAGAGACTGAGCAGAGCTTTCATACTTCTGTTCAGTAAACTAAATTCTGTTACGTACCCAGAAAAAGTCTCTCGTTTTGTTTGAAACCGTCCTCTCTCTTTGTGTGTGTTGCATTAAATACTGATAAAACCCCGCTAAAAAAAAATAAAATGAAGAGCCTTGTGTATTCCATAGGCTTCGGGTAGCCCAAGGCATATAAGGTGGGCTGGCACTGTGCCGCCTTGATGAATTGATAACTGTATCCCTGCATATTGCTCATACACAGTGGGGTAGATATTCCATCGGGCTAAGTTACAAGAATATTCAGTGGCATGGTTATGCTGCTAAATATCCGCGTACAAAACGCTGCTTAGCCTGATAAGTGTTATCCGGCCAAGTCTCAATATCACTACTTAGCCGGATAAATAATGCAGTTATGTAACGCTGCCTTCATCCACCCATTGCCCCGCTTACCTTTTCTCACGCTAAAAGATAGACGGAAAAGTGACTTATCTGGCGGCCGCTGAGTTTACCCGGATATTCAGCAGCCGCTATAAGTACCACGTATCCGGTTATCTGCCATTCGAATATCGGGCCCAGGGTGTGCATATATAGCTCCGTGTCCAGGGAGGGGGGAAAGCCTGCGGCAGGCCTGAGTTTTATCTCCTTGCGTTTGTGGAGATGTGGTTTTGATTTTTTCTCTTACGAACTGGCTCAGCTCATCCCCGAGCTGCTTGGTCACCCAGTTTATACAGCAAACTGAACTTGGTAATGCTTATTAATCTTGGATACTTTAGAGCAGAAGCACCAGAACCTTGAATGCTCTGGACATTCTCACGGGAAAACAATACGCCCGAGGTGTTGCTCGCACGTGAAAGGCTTTTCCCCATCTTGTGTCTGTGAAGAGAAAGTTTAGTGCGCCTGGCCCAATGACTAGTTGCTTGATAATTTGCTTATATGTGGTAGCCTGTAAAGCACATGGGTAAGTGACATAAATAGCACTGCTTAGATATATCGTCGTCGGCTGCACCGAGTGTGGGTTTCACTTATTTTTTTTTTTTCTTTAACAGGTTAGGACTCCGAGATGCCTACCAATGGTAAGGACATAGGCAGCGTGGAACTGCTGCTGGGTGCATTTTTGGCAGCCCTTAACCGTGGATATGCGTCCCTGCATGTAAAGCGTTTAGTAAGGGTGAAGGAGACGCCGCCTCCTTTTGCAGTGTCATCGTTTCATTTTTACCAAGTGGCGCACTAGAAAAGAGTGGGGCCCACAGGCGAGTGTATCCTCGGTAAGGCACTGCTGATGGAGGCGGAGCCTGCTGAAGGCCAGGGGGCACGACCCCAGTCCTCCCGCACATGAGGCTTGCAAGCTGGCTCCATTTTATTCAGGGCAGGCTGATCCAGACCTGGTTTTATTCCCTGTGCATGCCTGGTACCTATTGGTTCCCCTGGGAAAAGCCTGACTACAACATTTTGGAGGTCAGAGGTTTTGTAAATAAGTTTACATGAAATGCGGTATTGCCTTAAAATCCTCCCTGGTGTTGGCTCACTTCTGGCTGCCGTCACACAGTGCCACTGACCCTTGCTGCTTGCTAGCGTACCCTGCTGCTGTGCAAGAAATGGCACCTGGCTGTCACCGGGCCTGCCCCACAGACTTTACATTTGGAGCATAAGTCTGAGGTGTTAGAACTTGGGGCTAGGGTTTTCTCATCTGTGCACTTTAATTACTCATCTCTAAACTGCTGCGAACACATGACGCCAAACCAGGTGTCCCGAATCCTCCAGTTACTTCCTCATTCTGATTTTTTTATTATGCAAATAAGAACAGATCTGTTTCTCGAGATGGCACAAATGTCACTTTAGTGGACACAGAATCGGTGTCCTGACAGATATTACGTACAGTGCTGAGGAAAAGTTTTTGAACCCCTTAGGTTGGGTCTGTATTTTAGCACAATTTATACTCAAAACATGGGTAGTTCCTAATCTAAACCCTGATCAGAGACAAACAGAATCCCATTGAATAAATAACTCAGACAAAGAATATATTTTGATTATTTGTCCAACAATAAATATGCTTGTGTGAAGAAGTACGTGAACCCTTCACTTCCTTGAGCAGCAATAATGTCAACTAAACGTTTCCTGTATCTGTTGATCGCCCTCTCACCTCACCTTTGAGGAATTTTGGCCCATACAGAGCTATTTCAGTTCTGTGATAGAGGGAAAGCTTCCTTCATGAGCAGTTCACTTCAGTAGGGTTTAGGTTGGGACTGTGACTTGATCCATCTAAAGCACAAAATCTCTTCCTCTCACATTTCATAGTAGGTTTACTTGAATGTTTAGGGTCGTCGTCGCGCAGCACGACCCACTTTCCGCTCGGCTTCAGCTCACGGGTGGATGGCTTGGCCTTCTCCTCTAGAATTTTCTGACATAAAGCAGAATTCATGGTTCCCTCCATGCTGGCAGGCCATGCAGGTCCTGGTGCAACGAATCAGCCCCACCACCATGCTTTTTACAGTCAGGATGAGATTCTTACTTTGTCAGGCAGAATTTGGTTTTTTTTTGCCAAGCAAAACATTTGTTATTGTGGCTGCAAAGCTCCATTTTTGACTCATCAGTCCAACGAACATTATTGCAGACGTCTTGCAGGTCATGCAGATTCTCTTTGGCAATCCTGAAGCAGGCAGCAATGCTCTTAAAGAGCGGTGGTTTCTTCCTAGCTATCCTCCCGTGAGCACCATTCCTATTCAGCTTTTTTTTTCCTGGTGGTTGGTGCGAGGAGAAGCCTGCAGATGTTGATATGTTAGTCTGGGGTTCTTTGTGACTTTGTGGGTGATTTTGCTCTTGGGGTGATCTGAGTAGAGTCATGGTGGTCTTCAACTTATTCTGTTTGTGGACTGTCTGGCAGCGGGATGGATGGAGTGCCTAATGTTTAGAAATTATCTTCTAACCCTGTCCTGACAGATGAGCATCAACACTGTTTGGGGGTTTTTTTTTGTAGGTCCTCTGAAATGTTTTTGATCCTGGCATGCTGAGTTCCCACTAACTTATCCTTGAAGACCAAACTCAGACCTTTTGGACCTTTAGATAGGACAGGATGCCCAAACTCAGCCCTGCAGATTTATTCTGCAGGGTGGTTTAGTTGTTATGCAATTATTTAAGCAACTGATTCCAATTAGCCAATTAATTATGCTAAAGAAATTAGGAGTTCACTTGCTATTTCACACACACACACACACAGTAATTTGAATTAATGTTATTGTTCCTACTTTGTACATTACTGTGTCTCAGGAAACATGCAGTAGTTTAATTAATACCCTTCTTATTGCATAAGGAAAGGACTGGCTTCAATTAAACAAGGGTAGCATGGTAAAAGCTAGTAATTCTCATTATACTTTTTCCTCAGCACTATAGAGAGATTGGCTTGTATCACTCGTAGGAATCCTGTCCGTGACTTACCTCTGACTTTAGAGGAAGTTCTGTGAAAAGTCACACATGCTTTAGATCCGGTGAACTATCATTCCAGCTTTAATGAAAATGTATGACGGAACGGAGATCTGGGTTAGGGGAATGGAAATTCTTACAGAGCATTAGATCAGATCTTTCTGAAACCATAGCACTGGAACATATGAAACAAAAGATCAGACAGGATTAGTAAAAGACTGATATATCCCTTTTCCTGCATAGTTTCCATTCTGTGCCTGGACTGAAGGCCCTTCAAACAGAGCGTTATTTGTATCTGTAAGGGGTGGGGGTGGTGCTTTTTGTATGAACAGGCTGACTTCCGAAGAACATTAGAAATAGGGGACCGCTTAAAAGTGTCACACTCATTCCATAGCAAACTGGGGAAAGAGCTTTTAGTGTAGGGATTTTGTTAGTTACAGTGAATGGTCTATTCTTATAGCTGCAACACTTGGAGCCAGGAGTTCAGATCTCAGTGAGTGCACGGCTCGCTTCACCTCTCTCTGCCCAAACTTAGGGGAATATTTACTAAGCCACGATAGGTATTTATCACATGAAAAATAGGATTTATCATAAGGTAAATGCCTATTGCGGCAATATTGCGTGATATTTCACTCAAAGTATCACAGATATTTTAATGAGTTGCTTTGCATGCATAAGATTAGCAAATGCATGCAAATCAGCTCATTTAATAACTATTTTTATGTAAATAAAATAACTTGGCTTCCCTCAAACGCAAGCCATGTTATTTTCCAGAAAGTTAGCTACAGCTCAGGCTTGTAGTTCATTTTCGCTGAGGGCCACCATAGCCCTAAAGATCCACCAGTGTTTGAAAGACCTCTGCCCACCCCTCCTCCTACTCCCGCTGCTTCTAAAGGTGGCCCACAAGTGAAAAAATTCCAATAAAGAGATTTTAAAGTCACGTTGCAAAGCCCCACCCACTTCCCAAACCCCCATTTCCCCAAAAGGTCAACCCCCACAATCCAAACTCAAAATGACCCATGCCCACCGCTGCCCCCCGTGACTTACAGTTTGTCCCTTATGGTCTAGTGAGGTCCAGATTATTCCCTAGGCTCCAGCCTGGCAACTCACTGAATCCAAAAATTGCTGGCTGACCGGGCCCAGCTTTTGTTCTTATCATGTGATAGAGGGTAGCCAGCGCCATTTTGGATTCAGCAAGCAGCCCTATGCTTGGGCATTGGTTGGATACTGACCCAGAGGTGGAGCCCTCCAGCATCGTTTGCCACACCCGCTGACCGCTGGAGATTGAGCAAGGGATTATTAAGCCGGCTTGACCCTGGTTATCTTCTAAGATGTTGAAACATCAGGATCCAAGGTGGTATGGCTGCAGTGCTGTTTGTAAATTATGCAGACACAATAGGGTATGAAATATGCAGGACTTCTTGGGTTTTGCCCTTATGGGGCCCATAGGGCATCCAAGAAAAGGATATGAGAATGTGTATCTATCTTGGCTACTTAGCCACCTGACAAGTTCTCTTTTAACATTCCTAATAACTCAATTTCTGCTGTATAAATGCAGGACCACGGAGAAGTCTCCAGGTCTGTATTTTTAAGACCCACAAAACAAAATCACCATTAGTGATGTGAGAAGGCCGCAACAGGGGCATGAATGTGGGGAAGATGCTAGCAATAGCAACCTGAGATCAAAGCAGCAGAGCCTCCCTGTGACGTGGGCCAAACAGGAAGTGGAAGGAAATCATTATCTGAGGCGCGTGCATCGAATGTGTGTTTGCTGGGCACGTTAAATAGTAAACACTTAAAATCTTACGCCTTGTCTTTCTCTCACACACAGGTATTTAGATCTGCGTCATTTTGGCTCGGTTCCTCACGGAGGTTTTGGAATGGGATTCGAACGCTATCTGCAGTGCATCTTGGGAGTTGACAACATCAAAGACGTTATTCCTTTCCCCAGGTTTTCTCATTCCTGTCTTCTGTAGCGCCGTGAACTCTTTCTTCTGGAACCGTGCACCTAGACGGATGGAAGCAGCCGTCAGAACGAATGTTCTCAAATCTCCAGGAGTATTGGCTCCAGGTCCATCTTCCTTTCGCTCCCAATGAGCGTGGATAAAAGCCGGACCCTCTACTGCCGCCTTCTTCATGCACCGGAATGCTGCTAATGATCAGAAGTAAAGCTTCGAACCTTCTGCTTCTGGCTCCTATTCAGAAAAGGCCTCCGTCCGCACAGCTTGGCGTAGAAGGTGGGATGCCGTTGGCTAATTGCCCCATGCTGCATTGAGTCTGGCCCCCTTTGGGCTTCTGGCTCTGCTAGCAGGTTGTAAACCAATCTGCTAAGTGTGGCGATCCAGTTTAAAAAAAATAAAATAATTCCTTTTTAAAATTTAGCAATCAAAGTGCTCCCTGCTCGCTAATTCTTTTTTTTTTTTTACTATAGGATATAAGGGAGAAGTGAGGGGAATGCCTTTGGGAAGAGACACTTTCAAAAGAGTGGGCAAACTTATTTTAACCAGAGCCACATTACTGGGCTGCTGTCTCCACCGGGTGAAGGGGATCCCCTAGCGGAGCTCCTTGGAGGGTGGGTAGTCCCTGGAAAATGGAATAACGGAGAAAACAATAAAAAATCACACACAGCTGCTGCTATTTTCTGAAATCTCTTCATTTCAGTACTGAAAGATGCACAGCCATACAATAATACAGTTCTGAAGTCCTGTATAAGCAGCAGGTTATATCACACAGGTACAGTGGCAAAAATACCCCAGGGGCCTAGTAAGAGGACCAAAGCAGCACTGACAGCGGCAAAAATGCTCACCGAGTCCCTGTGACAAAAGGGAGTGCTCCATCCTGGTAAAAATGCTTGCTGAGGTCTAACTCCTTCAACAGAGTCCTCTCTTTAACGAGGCTTGGGCTCCTCCCTCTGATAATGAGCCCAAGGACAATGGAAACACCATGGGATGGTAATGAGCCTGAGGACAAGTGTGGGAGCTCCTTCCGCCGATTGGTGCCTGCAGCAAATCAGAGGCACCAATCGAAGATGACATCGCCACTGTCATGGCCGCCATCCTCCAGCAGCCTGCCTGACGTCAGCAAAGGCCCAAAATGATGCACTACTGCACGTGACTTCAGGAAGGCCACTGGAAGAAGGCTGCAGCGGGGCCAGAGATAATGGAGAACTTGTTTGAGGTTGGCAGGCTGCAAAATAGGGGGATATGGGCCGGTTGTGGCCTGAGGGCCATAGTTGGCCTGCCCCTTTTTTAAAAATGGACCCCTGAATCACACCAGTCATCCTTATCGAGCAGCATAATATTAGACGTGCCCACAAAACGTGGCATGCAGATGCTGAAAATAAGATACAAATGCTGGGAAAAAGACTAATTTAAAAAAATAACATTTTTGAAGAGAGGGTCGTATATATGGGTATATCTGGAATATCTCCAGGATATATATATAATAGATTTTTATATGAATAATCATAGATCCCATTTTTTTTTTCTTACCATGACGTACAACGAGCAATAAAATGAAGAAAGGTAATTCTCCCTCTCCTGATCGTTCTTGAAGTAGCTTGTCTGGAAAATATGACCACAAAACCTATACAAATGCTCCAGAACGCAGCAGCCAGAATCCTAACCAATACCAACCGCCGTGCTCACATTACCCCCATCCTCCGAAACCTACATTGGCTGCCAATAAAATATAGAATTCTACATAAAGCTCTCACTATAATCCACAAATCCATACACAAACAGCTCACACTAGACCTTCAGACCCCTCTCAAACACCGCTCTTCCGAAAGACCCATCAGAGAAGCCTATAAAGGAACCCTTCAAGTCCCACCTACTAAATACACCCCTCTAAAATCCACCAAAGACCGCTCCTTCTCCACAGCAGGCCCTGTCCTCTGGAACAGACTTCCGACTGACCTAAGACTGGAACCTTGCCTTCACACCTTTCGAAGAAAACTGAAGACTTGGCTTTTTCTCCAAGCCTTCCCCTAGTCAAAATGCCACTTCGGACTCAGCCCAGGGAATGAGATAATTACTAGTCTCATAACCCGTCTTATATTATTTATATGTTACTAATTCCGCTCTACCTTTCTTCCTGGCTACTTTAGCCCCCAAGTTCAATGCCCTTGTTATATGTAACTTTGCTTGTTTCAGCCTTCTTGTTTTTTGGTTACTCTTGTTAATCCCCTAAGTTCCATGTAAACCGGCCTGATGTGAATTCCATTCGTGAAGTCCGGTATAGAAATATATATTAAATGACCTCTTCCTATACATCAAGACAGTTAAAGCACTTTGATCATTTTGTTTGTTGCACAAATCATAGCTAGAAAGAAATTAATAATAGTTTAATAATAGTCTCCTGCAGGCTCTCTTTCTCCCATGCACTCTTTCTCCCACGAGCTCTCTCACAATCACATGTGCTGTCTACACAGACACACACACGCTTTCTCTCACATGCTATCTCACACACACTTTCCAGAAAATACAGGCTGCAACAGACTCCTCTTTGGGCCTTTACAGCATCAATCACCGCCTCTGTCTCTTGTTTGTGGGGCAGACAGTGCTTCTGTATTCAGCTATGTGGGCCTGGCCAGAGCTGCTGCTGCGCCTGCTCCTCTCTTCAGCCGCATGGGTCCACCATTGCTTTTGCACCTCTAGTTAGCAGGCAGGGTCCTTCTGTTTCTCTGAGCCTTGTGGTCTCAGCCATTGCGGCCTCTGAGTCCTGCTTCCTTCCAGCCCTGCAGGTCCCATTCCTCCTGCTCCTTCCAGCTGCAGCGATTGGGCCGCCTCCTTCCCATCCACATGGGCCCATAACACCCTTCCTTTTCCAGTCCCACTGGGCAGGAAGGAGTAGGCCCAATCGCCGTGGTCCTGTCACCAAGAAGAGTTCGGAATGTTGCTTCCACATCTGAGCAGGGCTCTGTAGAGAAGTAATAAGGATGATTTTTGTGGACTCTTAAATAAAATATATAATCAGTCCTTTGCACTGATGGGTGGTGGTGCTTTCACTTTGACTCTCTGAAGCGTAGTCCGGGTCCAACCCGGGCGGCGTGGGAAGAATGCACATCTTGTCCCAGCAGTGTCTGCAGATAGAAACCCAGAGACGCACACTGCAGCAGACCGGACAGAATATTTTGGGTGAATTAAGATTATTTTGCAATGAAGGATTTCAGTTTGCTTGGGAAGCCTGATCCTGTCTGTAAACACTGGAACCCCACTCATCATGCTTTGTGAACAAATTGGCCTTGATTAATAGTAATTAATGTTTATCTGGGAGCTAACATGCCCTTGCTGTGAGCTGGGCCTCTGTAAATATTAGTTTTTTCTTGTGTTCCTCTCCAAGCCCAAGTCACAAATTTTGCACTGCTTGTCAGAAACGAATTCTTTATACAAGGAGAGTTTGGAATAAGGTTTCATGGAGGCAGAGCTTCATTTACCAACTGTTTTGAAAGGGTGACAGCATCTACCAAAAACTATGCTGTTGTGGGGTGAGGGAGAGGGAGGTTAAGTCTTAAAAAAAAAAAAAATGATTGTGGTGGTGCTTACAACCCTAAAACGTGTTCTACATTTGCATACAAGGGTTGGTGTGGGGGAGAGGGGAGTTGCTTCTAAAAGTCTACTGTTTGCCCGAATGCCTGTACAAGGCTGGAAAGTGTTTTCTCTGCAGTGCTTCCCACGGTAAAAACACACACGCCATCCAATTTATACTCATAAGAGGCTCGTACAAAATAAAGTACTGTTTGTGTTAGTACAGTGATAGTATCCACTTCCACAGAGGCCATCGTTGTTAAGGCGGCAGCAGAAATTGTGCAGAAAGCGATAAGAATGGGCTGCGTCAGATAGGAGAAAGGTAAGAGGCTGGCTATGGGCTATAGGCAGTAGCCAAGGACTGTCAGGCTGGGTTGAGCTGGTTCTGAAATGGGGATGGGAGGCGCCATAGCCCAGTAGAGCCCGGTTCTGACTGAGCTTGGAAGCCCAAAGGACCAGGGCCAAACTGTTGGAACAAAAAATAAATAAATAAAAGCCCATAAGGATCAGTCGTCCTTTCTTTACATTCAACCCCTGTACTGATCCACTGTGTACTGAGCGCCTGGAGGGATGTTTAAATAAATATATCCAACTGCCAGGAATTTATATAGTTTGGGAAGGATTTTAATGACCAGTTAATATAAAATATTTATAGCAAAGGACTCTGTAACATAACAGTGCACCACCATTGCCTAGCACCAATTGAGTTGTAATCGTACACCTTGGAACGGCTGTGTGTATATATAATGGGCCCTTTGCTCTTCATTGTACAGAGCAGGGCTGGCCTACTCCGGTCCACGAGAGCCGCACGCAGGCCAGGTTTTCAGGATATCCACTATGAATGTGCATGAGATAGGTTTGCATGCACTGCCTCCATGCATGCATATTCAGCGTGGGTAACCTGAAAACCTGGCCTGTTTGTGGCTTTTGAGGACTGGAGTTGGCCACCCCTGGTATAGAAAACCACCCTAGGCTTCCACACAATTTGAAAATTACCATTTTTGATTGCATGCATTGTTCTGTCAGAGGAGGCAGTTTGCCTCACTGCCTCATTCAATGTGAGCAACACTGGATCGTTAAAATGAACTCGCTCGCACCAATGGGCTGAAACGAAATGGGCAGCTATCTATTGATCCGAATCCTGTCCTGTCTTTCTATAGCGGTTGGCTTTATCTATAGTAGCACATTCATGTATAACTCTCGGGATAATTCAAAGATTAGTGGTTACAAACATTTTTGTATAACTCCTTGCCAAGGCAAGGGGGGGGGGGGGAACGGAGGTTGTGCCCTGACTGTTTTAGGTTTGTTTAACCATTGACGACGCACCTCACTCTTGCCGTTCTCACTGGTGAGCTATAACGTGCAAGGTCCTTTGGCATCAAATATGTGAATCTGTGTTTAAAACCCTTCTGGAAAAGGCCTTAATGAGGTCCAGTAGTAGAGTAATTTCCAGAGCTGTAGCATAAGGTTTCTCTCACTTTAAATACAGAGGATCATTTTCAGGCGGTGCACATAGGGCTAAAGCTTGCCCATACAACTTTAGCCACAGACTTTGAGATTGAATTTTCAAAGAGGGCTTGCTCGCTAAGTTTGCTTAGAAAATTCCAGGGTGCATGGGAATCTGAGGCGACTTGCATGCCCACTTTTATTTACAGTGACTGCTGCATGGAAACAGGCAGGGTGGTTTTCAAAAGTATGCGTCTAAAGCTAAAATATGCATTTACATGCTTCCCTTGCCTCCCCCAGAACACCTTTTTGTAGTGCACACAAAAGTACACACAGAATCACCCAACCTCCTGGCAGGGGCGGTAGAGCACCTTTCTGGTTGGGGGTAGCAGCAGGAGAGCCAACCCCAGTTCCATTTCGCCAACTCTCGCTGCCAATTTCTCATTTTATAGTTAATGCCATTCTTTGCACAGATCCTAAGAGTAAAATTATTCATTCCCAGTGCGACCAGTAAAATGCTTGTTGCTGGAAACCCAGACATGTTGGTAAAGGAGAAAATGACAAAAAAAACAGCATTACATAAGAAATGCCAGCCCAGAATCCTGTTTCCAACAGTGGCCAATCCAAGTCACAAGTATCTGGCAAGTACCCAAACATTAGCTAGAGCAAAAGCTACTATTGCTTATTAATTACCGTCATAGCAGTTTATGGATTTATCCTCTAGAGTCTAGGAACTTATTCAAACCTTTTTTAAACCCAATTACACTAACTGCTGTAATCACATCCTCTGGCAATGAATTCCAGAGCTTAACGGCGCTGAGTGAAAAAGAATTTTATTTATTTAAGAAATTTTTTATACTGATATTAGTCGAAACATATCGGTTTACAGTGGAACAAAAGAATGGAAAATACATTGAACAGGGAGGGGGGAAGGGGGTTACATAGAACCAATAGAAAGTATGGAAGGAGCAAAACGGGCACATAAGGCTTGAAATGAGCTACTTGCTAACTTCATGGAGTGTCCCCTGGTCCTTCTATTATCTATAAGTGACTATTCTATACTATGTATGGAGAGAGAAAAGGTCATCAAGAACCAAGAGATGTAATCATAGACCAAGAAAACATGGCCTAAAGATAGAGAAACAATTCTAATTGTGCGCCATTTGCCTGAATACAAGTTCTAATGTCAGTTCAATCAGTTGCCTGTATATATTACTCCATAAAAACTTCAGAAAGAAACTCTTGTTGACACAATATAAGTGTTAAGAGCAGTGAATTTGAGAGATTGAAAGCCAACTCAGCATACTGTACCCTGACTTAAGAGACGTTCATTCTTGTCATTGTATGTGCAAGACAAACCTCATATAAATCCTGCACCTGTTCTGCAGTCCCCGATGTACTGAAACTAAAAACCTGGCTTTCCCTACAAGCATACTCATGATCCGCACTCCTCTCTCCCCCACCCACCCCCTTCCTCCCTCCTCCGCCAGCTCCCCCGTCCCCCTCGATCCCCCCTTTCTACCCCACCACTTCAATCCCTCATAGCAACCTCCCTGACCTGTTAATATGCATAACGTTGTAAATAAGTTGTGAGCTTTATTTATAGGTTAATTTAATTGCAGCATCTATAATTGTCCTCCCAGTTCCCCTTGGTCCTCCCCCCCCCCCCACCCCCCTTCAATTTTGTTTATTTATTGTTCATTGTTTTCAATCTGGGTTCCACTGTAAAGCAATTCTGCTGCTGTTATGTTTCCTTGTAAACCGATGTGATGTATCCAACGAATGTAAAAAAACCTTAAATAAATAAATACTGACCACATGCTCTGCACTGCACGGCTTTCTGCATGTTCACACTGGTCTCGCAAGACGTGCAGATCAGTATGAGATCTCGCACTGAGGAGCGTGGCTCGTGAGACCGGTACGAACATGCAAAGAGCCACGTGGTGTATGGCTGGCAGTCATTATATATCGGTGACGGTGCTTCCTTGATGGATGGCTTGAACAAGACATTGGATGGGCCAGGGTGAGCCACGCTGTTCTGATACTTAAGCCCCCCTCCCATGGGCAATTTTTCCAAAGGCCACTGACACACATAAAGCCAGGCTTTATATGCATATATCCCATTTGAAAATTCCTCCCATTTTTCTAATTGCCTGAAAGAATACATAACCATGTGTGCAGTAGACCACGTTTTTTTTTTTTTCTCCCATGCAAATGGAAAGTAAATGCAGTTCACCCACCGCTGTCGATGTGTCCGTCCTTCTTCAGATATCTCCAAAATATGCAGGCTGCTTTCATCTACATGTGCACATTTTTTTAAAAGGTAGTTTGTGTAAAAAAAAATCAATAATCCAACGTTGTTGAAAGAAAAAAAAAAAACCTGAAGAAGAAGTTGGCGCATGATGGGGGCATCTCTAGTCAGTGGGCACGTGGGGGCCCGTGCCCAGATTCCACTCAACAATGCCCCCAAATCCAGGCGGCATTAAGGACCTCTCTCTCTTTCTCTTCTGATCACTAATAAATGTTACCCTCCCATGCAGCTGTAGCCTGGCCTATCCTCCCTTCCTGGCCTATCCTCCACCAACCAGCAGGAGGAGCTGTACTCAACACAGTGTCAGCTTCCCGGGCCCTTCGGAACCATTCACTTTATATCTGCTACATACAAAGATCCAATGGCCAGACTAGATGGGACATTCTGTTCTTTTGTTTGCCGTCACATTGCTATAAACATAAATATAAAAGAGAAAGTAGTAATATACCCAGCGCTGAATGAAACTGACAAAGAGGAAGACACCCCAGAGAGAGAGAGAACCGAAAGAGGAATACAGACGAGCAGAGAGTGAGAGAAAAATAAAATAGAGATGCTGAGTCAGGAAATCAAGCCAGAACCACCAAAGGCTGGAAACTCGTATTGCCAGATAGAGAAAATTAATAACTCATCAGTGTAAAGTATCCTGGGACCCAGTTCAAGTCTCTGTCCTGCACATGTCATGGATTCTTTGTTACGGATGTGTTTTTAATTACGTCTTTTGTGTTGTATACTCTGTAATTTTTGGGCCTTCGGGAAGTGGTGAATAAGAAATATGAAGAAACGATAATCATAAATAATATTGGGAACGAGTGGGATTTTGTTGACCTGGATTTTTCCAGTGCATACGGTAATTAATTATTTTCTGTGCAGGTCATGCCTACCAGCCTTAGTTTTCCATGGGGTCCTAAATAGGTTCTGGTAACAAAATGTCAAGGACTGTGCTTTTAGGTATATTTTGAGAGTAAATTATTACAATTTTTCATGGGGACAGTCCACTGGACATGCTTTTACCACACCCCCATCCTCCCCTTCACAAAATCACTACTTGTTCATTACTGTGGACAAATGTCTATCCTAACATTGTTACAATGGGAACAGGCAGCACCTCTCTCTACCCCCTGCCTCCTGCCTAGAACAATACAAGCTCATTCAACTTGTTAAATTATGTAATATGCATCAGCAACGGCGTACTCTCACATATACGGGCCACATGGACCTCTACATCATTTGTGTTGTAAACATTTTTTAAGTTCGTTTTTTCTTTTTTCCAAATAAAATTTCAAAATTCACATTTATGTTTGAGTTATGCTGGTAATGATCCTGGCTCAACAAAGTCCGATGTTTCGCATTAGACCTTCATCAGGAGCACTACGATCATATTACCAAATCCAAATGTTCAATCCCAATTTTCTTCATTAGTTTTTAATGAAAGAAATATACAAAATCAGTAAACAATTTTTTTTTGAGAGCTCAAAATATTTATAATTGGACAGTTAGACTGTAACTTCTGGACAATAAATGTCTCTTCATGCTGTCTGAAAGAGAAAGGAACAGCGGTGACAGCCATCTTGTTAGATGGACTGAGTTTCCAGTGAAGTGGATTGATTTGTGGGGTGCTGTGGTGGGTTTCAAGACAATGTTGCCTGCGATCGCTGTGGAGTGAGATGTGCATCGCTGAGGGTTGTGCTACTGACGTGCTGTATTGCAATTGAATGCTGATGAGATTTTTGTTACTTCAAATTATTGATATTTTGAGTCTGGGTTTCTATTGACTGTCATCTTAAGTCAATGTTTGATTGCTTAACTCAGTACTCTCTATATAAATATCTAACAAGATGGCTGCCACCGCTGTTCCTTTCTCTTTCAATCAGGCTTATTCTAGGGATGTTCATTCATGACATTTATGGGTCCATTCGTTTCACCACTAAGCACATATATGATGAATGTGCACATACGTCTTCATTGTGCATACATTCATCCATTAATTTGATACACACTTAGCAGCAAAACAAATGAAACGAATGGATGCACAAATGTCAATGAATGCACATCCCTAGCTTGTTCCGTTCTCTCCATAGGAAATGTGCCATATGTAAAGCCTGTGTGTGTTGCAAGGTTTTCTGTTACTTCACAGAGTGCCTGGAAATGAGATAAAATAGTCCCTGTTTTCAATTAAACTGCACCTAATAACCCACCTTTCAAACTTCAAGTGTTTTCCCTCATTCTCTCCAAATGCTTATTTTTCTTGTCTGTCTTGACTAGATTTTAAGCTCCTTGGGGCAGGGGCTATTTCTTATGTGTGTCTTGCAAGCTTCCACTTTGACCCAAGTTTAACTGTATATAGAAACAGAAGATGGTGACAGAAAGGTACAACTCTGAGCACCCAGTATGCCCATTTGCACCTGGGTCCTGTGCTACCTCAGACCCTACTCGGAGATTAATCCCCCTCCCTTTGATATCCCTGTCACTAAGGTGAGTTCTGCCTCTGCTAAGGCTCCTACAACCTCCACTGGAAGTTTCTTTCAGGTGTCCACCACCCTCTCAGTGAAAAAGTATTTTCTCATATTGTTTTTCATCCCTTACCTTCATTCTGTGGAAAATGCTTCCTTCTGGTACTTGTTTGAGTAATGATTTGTATGAAAGACACAGAGGAAGACCAGTTCTAAAGAAACACAATTAGAGATGCTCTGTGGCCTGGTAAATAAATGAGTCCAGGGTACAGGAAAGCTCCAGACCCAGCTCAGTGGCAGGGGGAAGGGAGCGTGGTCATCCTTAAGGGTGACGTCTGATGGCTCGGATTTAGAGCCCACGATGCAGGGTTCCTGAAGGAACATGCAATGATGAGACGAGGAACAGTGAGAGAAAGGGTGGGTTAAAATAGCAGGGGAATTCCACGACTTGTTCCAGCTAAAGCTGGAAGGAAGAAGGAGAGGAGGAACTACCAGGCCTCCGTCCCCCGCCCCCTCAAAAATAAAATAGAATGCAACAAAGTCTGGCAAAAACAAATATTTTGTATTCATTTTTAAAAGATTGCACTGTCAGGAAACAGTAGGCTGTGTGGGGCCCTTATTCAAAACCTATTTAGATGGATAACTCAAAAGTTATCCATCTCAACAGCAAATGCTGTATATTCAGCCACTTACCCTGCTATAATTTAGCTGGATGAAAAAGAGCCAATCTGGGGGCGTTCCAGGGAGGGGTTGAGTTATCTGGCTAACTCAGCCGAATAGCGGGTATTTCCAGCTAGGTTAGCCGGATAACCAGGGGGGCCGGCTTTAGAGGAGGTCTAACGTTATCCGGCCTTGTATGGACTGGATAACCTTCGACCTCACTTTACGCTTCCAGCGTTGCTATCAGAATGAGACCCTCGCTCCCGGCAGGCATGGTTTTTGCCCGGGGGGGGGGGGGGGGGGTTTCAAAGGCCACGGGTTCGCGATTGCAAATTTTAAAATGAAACTGGGGAACGGGGGCAGGGAAGACGCCCCGGAAATGTTTGGGGATAATTTTTCCACTAAACGGCCTCTATGTGATTTAAGGTGCTGCAGTATATTTTTGGATGGTTTTCTCATGAGCCTCGTGGTCTCAGAATTGGTTGTTGCAGCAGGTGTGGAAGGTGGCCCACAGTGAAGTCAGATTGGGTCGCATCATTATTCCAAAGACCTTGTCCACAGGTATCTGGCCTTCGAGGAAACTGTGCTGGCCGGTTTTTAGCGGCTGCACGTCACTCGGAAGCTCAGCGTTTCTTCCTGCCAAACAGGTCATGCCATGCCAAGCCAGGAGGGATATTATAAAAACAAACTAAAAATAAAAAATAAAATACATCCAGCTGCTGTTTTTTTTAAATCCTGGTTTCTGTATCGGCCACTCAACCTTAATGCCTTCTGATTGCTGACCCAGTGATAATTGAGTTTCAAACAGGCTTCAGCCTAACTACACCACACCAACAAAATTAAAGTGATTGCATCAGGATGTGTTGAAACAGAGCACAGCTGTTCAGCTGGCTGAGGCTGCGTCTCCCAGCCGCATGCTTGTACCGGAGGAGCATTGTCTGATTTGTCCAGGGCCAGTGCTTCCATTAAATGAACTGGGCAACCACCTGGAATGCCACATTTTGGGGGTGACAGAATCGTGGGAGGAGGCCTGAGAAGCCCAACCTACCAGCGGCTGGAGACTGCAAGAATCGCTGCTGGTAGGCAAGTCCAGGGTGGAAGGGTGCAAGGCTAAAAGTTGCCTAGGGCACCTACTATCCTTGCACTGGCCCTGCACTTGTCTAAGAACATAAGAACATGCCATGCTGGGTCAGACCAAGGGTCCATCAAGCCCAGCATCCTGTTTCCAACAGAGGCCAAACCAGGCCACAAGAACCTGGCAATTACCCAAACACTAACACTATTTAAATAAATATTTAGAATGCTTTCAGAAATAACTAAAAAAATGAAGAGAGAGAAAAAAAATGCACTCCAAGTGAGATTAAAAAAAAACCTCCTTCAAAACAGGAGAATATTAATGGGTGTCAGTAAGCCAGATGTGATGTCAATGCACTCGACCGCCAGCAGATCTCTCGATCATTCACATACTCCTAAAGTTATTGTATATAGTATTTTTGTCTTATTTTTATGCACGTAAAACAATTTTTAACTAAAATTTTAAGTCAACAAAGTCCCAAGAATGATGGTCACAGTCCAAATAAGAAAACCTGACATTAGCTAATGTTTCATTCGTAGACTGCTTCAGGGGACCAAATATAATCAAGGCAGATTAAAGCATGCTTTTCTGCTGGTGTTCACACCTGGACTCTACCGCTCCTGTGAGCGATACCGCTCACAGGAGAGCCCCGCTCATCAGGTCGCCGCTTCTGCTCCCTGCATTGCCCCGGAGCACTACTGAATCCGGGTGCCACCTGCTTCAGTGCGGCCTGGGAGCCACCAATCCATGCTGTCGCTTCCTGCAGCTTGAAACACCCCTGCCCGACACTGCAGCCTCCGTTGCCGCCATCACCACCGGTCTTCCATGCAGCAGAGTGACGATGACGCCGCCTTTGGCCTTCACAGCCTGGAATGCCGACGGATGTCACTGCTGTTCCTGTCCTCTCTAGGCGCGCGTGCACCCTTGCTCATTATTTAAAGAGATTCTGATGCTGTCATTGCTTCAGGCCTTTAAAAGGCCACTTCCTCCATTGCTCCAGGCCTTCACAAGAATGTCCTGTGGTTACCTGTCCTGCAAGATTTCTTGTTTCTTGTCATTTTCTGTTCCTGGTCTCCTGGTTCCCGTGTCCAAGTCTTCATTCCTGTATCCAAGTTTTCAGTCCATGTCTTTGTTCTTGTATCCAAGTCTTTGGTCCAAGCATTTGGTCCGAGTCCAAGCCTTCAATCAAAGTCTTCAGAGTCCTGTCTAAGTCTTCACCACTGGTTCAAGTCTTTGGAATCTTTCCCAAGTTCCTAGTCCAAGTTCCTGAGTTCCGAGTTCCTGAGTTCTGTCCCTGGTCTCTGGAGTTCTTGTTCCAGCTGCCTGTTCAATGTCCTGAGCCCTTGTCTTGTTCTGTCCAGCCATGTTCCTGTCTCAAGCATTGGGTCCATCTTCAAGCCATGTTCCTGTTTCAAGCCATGCTTCAGTTTTCAAGCCTTATTCGAGTCTGCAGTGTTATATCCAAGTCTCCAGCGTCTTGTCCACGTCTCCAGAGCCATCATCAAGTCCTCTGTCTCTGTCTGTCCTCACACTCAAACCACTTCCAAGCAGCAGTCTGAAAGGACTTTCGAGTAGTCGGAGGGCTACCCCACAGACCAGCATGGATTGCTGGTTCTCAGTTCCTGGAGCGTGTTGGATGCCCAAGTGTTCCTGTTTCCGCCAGCCCGTGACCAGATGCACTTGCCCACCAGCGGTGTGGACCACAGCCAGCCCCGGAGTTGTGTTGGTCACATTGCAGCATAGGAGCTCATGCGCTTGAGCACCCATCCACGCTTACAACAAAACTGCATCCATCTTAAGCTTGAAACACTGAGATAATATTGAAATATAGAGAGAACACAGAGCATGAGCCAATGTAGCTGAGTCACATGATTAAAAAACCAAAACATGATTGGTAAAAACATTGTAACTCAAACACATCAATCATTCTTGGGACTTTGGCCTGGATTTATCAAAATGCACTAAATATCGCCTATGATACAAAAAGGGGTGTGTTTTATGGTAATAGGCACTTTACCGCAACTTGCACTAATACCTATGCGAAGAGCTAAGTTACCAGCTAGAGAGATGGACTCTCTACCTGGTAACATCAAGCTAGGTTGAGAGAACATTGCACAAATCTCATCTTTGGGTGAGTGTCCTCACTCCGAGGATCATCAAATCTTCACTAGAAAGCACTGTTCTGTTTGTATGTCTCACTTTGAATGTCAAAGTGGCCCCTAACCCCTACACTAATACCTAAACCTCACCTCAAGTTACTAGATGAGCCTCCCATAGGGATATAAATACCTATCTAATGTGAGGGCATTATGCCTAGGTGCTCTCTCTCTCTCTCTCTCAGCTAGGTTGGCTCTCTGGGTAAACCCAGCCCACTCCTGCCCCTAACTCCTCCTCTCTTTCAGATTTGCATTGCACCATATGATATGGTGCTATTGCACGTGTTAAGGGCTTATCACATGCGAGAATGCCTTATAGCATTTTGATAAATGAGGGGGTTTGTTTGTTGACTTGCCATTGACTTCAAAATTGAGTTAAAAATTGTTTTTACATGCATTAAAAAAAAAGATAAAAAATACTATATACAATAACTTTAGGTCTGGGTGAATGATTGATGGGTCGGTGGTGGTTGAGGGTATTGACCCCCCATGTCTGGCTTGTTTTGAAGGAGTTATTGAGTCTCACTTGAAATATTGGTGTGTTTGAAAAATTTGGGAATGTGTATTTTTTCTATTTCTTTTTTTTTATTATTTTCATTTTATTGAAGTGAACAGCCATATGAGTACTTCTATATTCTATACACAAAGGAGAATGTCATCTGCGAAAAATGCCAGTTTAAAAAATTGTAAGGCTGGTGTACCTATCGGGATGCCCTTGATATTCACGTTGCCCCAATTTTTCAAAAGGAGAGATTCTAGGGACGTAATAATAAGCAGCAGGGATAGGGGACAATCCTCATCTGATGCCTCGATCCAGATAAATATCTGTTGAGCTGTAGCCATTGACTAAAACATATGCCTGTGGATCACTATATAACACCCACACTACCTTGACAAAAAATCCCTCTTTCCTAACTGCTTGTAAAGTTTAAAACATAAAATCCCATTCTGGTCTGTCAAATGCTTTTTCAGCATCTAGACTCAGCAACTTAGATGGTTTTCGTTGCGCTGGAGGTGGATCCTTGGGCTGAGGTGGGGTTGACGCAACCCGTGGCAAGGGCCCACGGGTCCTCACTGTCAGCAGGTGGAATAGGCTGAAGCTAGAGGCCACAGGAGCTTCACCTATAACAGCCCATGATCCCCTCGGGTTGAGCCTTTGGGGGCCGGCAGGACTTAGCCGGGCCTCAAGATAGAAAGATGAAGGAAGTTGACTCAACCCAGAGGCAGCAGCCAGCAGGTAGTGTAAGTCTATCCCAGACTGGTTGCGGAACTGGAACCCAAGCACCAAGGGAACAGGGAGCAGCTGGAGATGCATGAGCAAAGAAAGGCCAAAGCCTAGAAAGTCCACATCCAGAGAATAGAGACAGAGGCGTCTCTCTCAAACTCAGATGGAGGCTGGCGGTCAATGGAAGCTGTGGTGAGCAGCGTAGACCTCTGGACAAGAAAGAGTCTATAGCAAGGTTATCCATAGCAATGGTCAGGGCGCGGAGAAGACAGGCATGGTCAGGCGTAGCAGAGGTCAGGGCATGGAGAAGACAAGCGTGGTCAGGTGTAGCAGAAGTCAGGCTTGGAGAAGGCAGGCGAGGTCGGACATAGCAGAGGTCAGGCTTGGAGAGAGTCGCAAGGCAGAGTCAGGCAAAGCAAAGTCCAAATCCGTGAAGTCAGTCTGAGGCAGGGAACAAGGAAGAACGAGGAAGCAGGAACCAGGAACAACAAGGAAACAGGAACACAAGACAGAGATGAATCTCTAGGAGCAATGAGCACTCAATCAACAGGGAACCGAAGAGACCTGTTGCAAAGGCAACACTTAGGAGCGCTGCCCGAGCTTAAGTATGCTGAGGGTGATGATGTCAGCATCCGGATCCGCGGCCAGGATATTGCCGTGGGCCCTTTAAAATAATCAGAGTTGCACACACATGCGCCTAGGAGGGGGCGTGGCGCCGCCGACTGCATCTCTCTCTGCAGAGCGAGCGGAGAGGCCTGCTTGGAAGAAGAATCCTGGCTGGAGGTCCTGGGCAGCATGGCCGGATCAGAGACACTGGCAGGGGCCCGAGGTCAGAGGCGGCGGCTGACTGCCGCCAACAACGGAGAGTTGAGCGCTGAGGTCCATCTGGGAAGGTGAGAAGGCCGCGCTGTGGGCCTCCTGTGGGCTGTAATCGTAACAGTTTTTGTTGCCATTTAATACTCTACAGGGAAGCTATGATTTAATGAATATTCATTATAGAATGGTGTCCTTTAACAAACCCCACCTGGTCTTCGCCAATATTGTGGGCAGAATTATGGCACTAAACGATGTGCCATAACCTTCGATAGCAACTTTATATCAAAATTTAGTACAGAACTCAGATGATATGAAGCAGGGAAGCTCAGATCCCTGCTTGCTTTTGGCAATACAAAGATAACCTCTCTTATCTAACTAGATAAATGATGCCTGACCGACGTGCCGCAAATGCGCAGTAGAGAGCAGCTCTACTGCGCATGTGCGGGCGAGCACGTCGGTCTTAGGCAGGGTAAGGAAAAAAAAAACATGGCGGCGGGTGGCAGCGGGCGGTAGCGGCCAGTAGCGAGGGAGGGACGGACTGAGTGAGAGGGAGGGAGGGAGTGGGAGGGACTGAGGGAGGGAGAGAGTGAGAGGGAGGGCCTGAGTGAGAGGGAGGGAGGAGTGGGTGAGTGTGTGGGAGGGAGAATGAGGGAGAGGTGAGAGACAGGGATGTGAGTAAGTGGAAGGGGGAGAGGGAGAATGAGGGAGAGGTGAGAGACAGGGATGTGAGTAAGTGGAAGGGTAAGAAGTTGTGGAGCAGAGAAAAAGGGAGTGGAGGAGGGCTGAGGGGGAGGGGATGGGATTGAGAGAGGGTGGGGAGGTGAGAGTGAGGGGAAGAAGGCAGTGGGAGACAGAGGGTGAGTAAGACTGAGTGGAGGAAAGGGGAGGAGTGAACGAGGGGAAGGGGGAGAGAGGGAGAAAAAGTGTAGAAGGGTGCTGTGTTAGAAAATGGACTGAAAACAAAATGTAATGTAACCCGTTTTAACGGGCTTAACGGCTTGTTAGGTGATAAAGGAAAGTGTCCCAAATGGTTACCTGTTCAAACATCTTTCCCAGTGGGAAAGCCAATTTCTGGGCTAATAGTTTATAAAATTCATCAGAAAAGCCATCTGGGCCTGGGGTCTCTTAACAATTTAGCTTCCCTGATTTCCTGTAAGATCTCATTCAACTGCAAGGGTTGATTTAATTGTTTTAATTGTTTCTCAGTTATTGAGGGAGATGAACAGAATGTAAATAATTGCTGATATCCTGTGAATGTCCAGGGGAGGCCATATACAAGGTCTGATAATAAACTCTAAACACTTTTTAAATATCTTTTCCAGAATTCACTAATATCCCTGAGCTATCTTGTACCGCTGTTATAAACTTTGCACAAGCCCAATTTTTAATCAAATTAGCAAGGAACCTACCAATTTTGTTGCCAAACTGATAGAACTTACATCTATAATACATTATTCCTTTATTTGCCTTTTGGTGAAGTAGCGTATTTAGGGCAGTTTGCATAGCAATGAAGCTAACTATGTTCTCTACAAGGGTCTCGTTCATATCTTCGTTTATCAGAATATAATTGCTTTTCCAGAGCCAAGATGGCCGATGCAACTGCCTTTCTCCTAGCGTAAACTGCTACCCCTGCATGGTGAAAACTGTCGTGGCCAGGTTTGATGTTAAAGGTGTAGTTGTGATGACCAGGGCAGCAAGATCTCAGATGTTGTGCACAGGGGTTCAGTTCAGTGCCCTCCTCCCAGCCAATCTCTCAGAAGGATAAAGCTCTGAAACCTACCCAAGAGTCTCTCAGGGTTAAGAGAAGAGGCAAGGATAAAACAAACCAAGGAATGAATTTCCCTCAAATATTCAAATTTAATCATATTTATTTAAAACAGAACAGTTTGCTAGCAAACAATACTTTTGTTGCTCAAACATACGGGCCGATACAGTACAGTGTGCTCCGACGGAGCGCACCTTTAACCCTTGATTGGATGCGCGTTTTTGACGCGCTAGCGTTACCCCTTATTCAGTAAGGGGCTGAAAACGCGCATCCAACCCCCCCCCCCCCCCCCCCCGGAACCTAACAGCACCCGCAACATGCAAATGCATATTGATAGCCCTATTAGGTCTTCCCGCGCGATTCAGAAAGGAAAATGTGCAGCCAAGCCGCACATTTTACTTTCAGAAATTAGCGCCTACCCAAAGGTAGGCGCTAATTTCTTTGAACACCAGGAAAGTGCACAGAAAAGCAGTAAAAACTGCTTTTCTGTGCACCCTCCGACTTAATATCATGGCGATATTAAGTCGGAGGTCCCGAAAGTTACCAAAAGTAAAAAAAAAAAAATTTGAAGTCTGCTTGCGGGTCGAAAAACGGACGCTCAATTTTGCCGGCGTCCAGTTTCAGAACCTGTGGTTGTCAGCGGGCTCGAGAACCGACGCCGGCAAAATTGAGCGTCGGCTGTCAAACCCGCTGACAGCCGCCGCTCCGGTCCAAAAGGAGGCGCTAGGGACGCGCTAGTGTCCCTAGCGCCTCCTTTTACCTGTTTTTACCGCCGGGCCTAATTTGCATTCTGAATCTTGCGCACAGGAGAGTGGCCTGGGCGCGCGCCAGGAGAGCGGGTGTTTGCCCGCTCTCCCGCGGACTTTACTGTATCGGCCCGATGGTGTTATGTTAACCCACAGAATTAAAAAACAATACTTTACTTTCAATTCCAGAACACAGTGCAAAGACTTCAGAATTCTACATTCTATCAAATAGCGCCGCCGGATAAGTATCAGTTCCGTTCATTGCATCTTTTGTTTCACTTTGTATCTTTGTCTTTTGTGTAACCTTAGGAATCAATTCTTCCTAGGTTACCAGTGAATATGTCACCAGTGAATACTTATTCTTCTTTCAAAAGAGTTCCTGGGTAAGTATTTTTCTTTTATACTTTTCTGTTTTCTGTCTCTCCTTGTGTGTTTTTCTTATTCTCTTTTCCTTACTTTCGGCGTTCTTTCTAATCTGTTGCATCCTCCGTTGTCTGTAATAAACAGGCCTGCATGTTTGGCTGGTCTGTGCATACTGAGGAGTAGATTTTCAAAAAGAGGAGCGTGTGGTACCCGGCACGCGCACATGGGCGCGCCGATTTTATAACATGTGCCCACCGGCGCGTGCACCTTATAAAATCTGATGGCTGCGTGTGCATGTGCGTTTGGCGCGCGCATGGAGGGGGCAAATTTTCGGAAATTATGCACGGCGACGCAATCGGGCCTCCCTCAGGTCCCTCCCCGTCTGCTCCAATTAGGGTTTTTTTTTTTTTGTTTTATTACTTACTGCTCCTCTGCCGGCACGCGCTTCCCTGGGACAGCGTCGAATGCTGCTGCCCTGGCCCGCCCCTTCGGAGATGCCTGGCACTTGTGCGCTTGACCATGATTTACGACGCGCACAGGCCTTTTAAAATCCAGGCTTTAACGTTTTTTTCTCTTGGACATGGCTGGCATTCTTTGAGTAAGTAGCTGGGGGTGCATTGACCGTATCTCGGCTCTCGCTGATCTGTACCTACTAACTTACTCTTAAAATCAGCAAAGAAAGCCAACTTCCTTGCACCGACAGTTCTCCCAAGAAGTAAACGTGTTCCCTAGGGTGTGGTGTCTGTGACGGCTTGTTGAACTAGTACAGGGTACCATCGAGCTAGGGCCAGATAACATAATAGAAATCTAGGCTCACCCCCTCCCCTCCAGTTCCTGCATAGGGGAGGGGGGGCAGACTAGATCAGAATGCAGAGGGCTGTTCTCTGCTGACTGAGATCTGCACAGCTTGAAAGACAGCAAATGTTCAATCGTCCTGCTGCCCCCAGATTTTTTGCTGTCCTAGGCACAGGCCTGGTGCACCTATTGAGAAATCCAGGCCTTTCCTTATAAAGCTTAAGAAATGCAGTACGTAAGTTGAGCAGTAAGATTTAATAGAATTGGGCAGTCCTTCCCTGTTTGGTTCGGATCTACAATTTACCCTTTGCTCCAATCTCTCTTCCTTACCACCAGGAAAAGCTTTGACCGTGCTTGGGATAATGTATTTGTTCACTTCAGCATTGCCCTCGATGAGGTGCAGTTATTGATGTCAATCCGCCTGTCGGAGGAGTAATCACTGGTGCGCATTAGTCACGTTGCAGCCTCTTCCTTGCTTAGCCCCTGTGATAAGGGGAAACCCTTGGGATATTGCTGCTGTGTCCTGTTAGTGGGCTTTTGTTTTCTTTTTTTCATGTATATCCCCTGAGGTGGGTGAAGGATCAAACCTGTGGCCCAGTGCAGTCCATTTTTCTTGAGTGCACATCGACAGCAGCTGCATCCCGCCATCAAAAGAGCCTTGGAGGATGATGGACGTCCCCGGCTTTCACTCCACGGCAGAAAGCAGCGTCTGCAGCGGAAGACAGTAACGATTCCCTCCTACAAATCTGTTTCCCCACTGATATTTACTTCTCCTACCTAAGGAAACTCCTTAAGAGTTGCCAACCAAAATGCCCAACCATCCTTTCTGACCAAAACATGAAATGAGTGATTGTAACTTATACCAGCATTAAAAATACCTTATTAATCTATATTAATTTATTTTATATTTATTGCAGTTTCTAAATATACATCATGTAAAAAGTAACAGAAGTTTAACAGAAACATCAGATCCAATTACGTAATAAAACAAATATAAATGTATTATTTTATGAATCCTCTTTCCAAAAATGCAGAGAATATCATAACCACTAAAACAGCAATAATCATAATCGTCATCATTTGCAAGAGGTGCGGAACAGAACTAGGACATGCAAAAAAAATATATTCAAATGCTGGTGCCACCTCAGTGACAGCAAAACAAACTCCCTCTAATGCCATTTTGTGAAGTAAGACAAAGCCTAGACTGGATCAACGTCTCCAGAGCTGACCAGGGCCAGGTCTCCAGGAGAAAAGCAGCTCCTGCACAATATTGCTGTCCAAAAATTGAGCTGAGACAAAGCAGAACTGTGAGTAATTAAGTACTCTGTTCTTAAGAGAAGATAGTCGACACTTGTGTATTGCGAAGTGATAATAAAGATAATAAACCGCATAGATCAATTTCCTAATTGAATAAGCGGTATATAAGAACTTTTAAATAAATAAATAAATAAATAAAAATAACTAATATAAGAAAGGCTGAAGTCTGACTAGTTGTGTTTCCAGACCTGTGAGAATCACTGCTCATTCCCACACACACACCCTCAGGCTCCCATTCTCACACGCTGTCTGACCCCTTAAGTTTTATACCTGAGGCAATGGAAGGTAGAGTGACTTACCCAAGGTCACAAGGAGCAGCGGTGGGATTTGAACCCTGGCTCCAAGCCCTGCTGCTCTAATCGCTAGGCTACTCTTCACTTTGATGGCCCTTTCTCTTTTACTTAAAAGCCTATTTATATACTTGTGGCTCCATTTCTCCTCCTCCCCCTGCTCCTTTCTGGGAGGCAGCATTTGGCTGGGGCAGCACCCTTTAGCTGTGAGGTCCTGTGCAGTGCAATGCTGCACCCCCTGCCTCTCAGCAGAACAGCAGCAGCAGTGCAGGAGGGATGGCACGCCAAAGTCACTTCTTAAAGGCACAGGGGTTTATGGGCTGGCAACAACTGGAATCACCACTGGCTGATGAGCAATGATCATCCAAAATCCCAAGCATCTCATGTCCTTGGGTCTTTTTGGCCAGTCTTTGTTTAGATTTATTCTGCAGTCTTCTATTTGATGTGACAAAAAAAAAAAAAAGAAAAGAAATAAGTAGCCAGAAGTTAGAAATAAGCTAGCAGCAGTGCATACCTAAGTAAAAAGGTTGAAAAGTTCAGTTCAGTTACTCACCTTGGAAAGGTGTTGAGGTAGTGTTCAATGTAAAGGCTTCGCCTAAAGTTATTAAGTTACTTGTAAACCGATGTGATGTGCAAACGGATGTCGGTATATAAAAGGTTTTAAATAAAATAAATAAATAGTGTGATTGGGTTGAATAGGTATCAACATTTGTTAATCAAGAGAGCAGTGAGTCACTCTGGCTGACTAACTGAAGTTAGACTGTTTGGATTTCCCAACCCTCCCACCCCTAGCTCATCCTTTAATTTATAGGCAGGTGCCACTTAAAAAAAAAAAAAAAATACATTTTCAATCGTGATCCTTTCCGCGAGGCAGCCTGAAGAGGGGTGTCTGTCCACAGATACAGTAGATTTTCATTGAGAGCGTGTTTCTCCTTGCCTGACTGTCACATTGCTTCAGCGCGCTGAGGTAAGTCTGCTCCTGTTCCTTGTGCACACAAATTGGCCACTTGACGGAGAGCGACCTTTCTACTGACATTATTTTTTAAACTTCTACACCAGTATAGTATATGAGCCAGTTCATCTATATTTAATAACTCAAGTGGCGTTTTAGCCCATATATACTCTTGGTTTCTCGCCCTGTTAGACAAAAAGCCTTCCAAAGATCATCGGGTGTTCTTTATACAGGGGTTCCCCCCCTGAGGAAGCCGCTTTTGGCGAAACACCATACCCAGGAGGCACATCTTATCTATTTGTTTTCTGATTTATTGCAAGCACTTTCTGGATATTACACTGGCTGCTCATTTTTTGTACTTTCCAATATTGTCAGTGTAATTGTTAAGGTCAACAATCCTTCTCACCTCAAGTTAGAAACCTCGGAGTCATCATGGACAATCAACTAAACCTTAAGAGATTCATTAATAATACCACTAAGGACAGCTTCTATAAATTGCAAGTTCTGAAACGACTCAGACCGCTCCTCCATTTCCAAGACTACCGGGCAGTTCTCCAAGCAATCATTTTTTCAAAAATTGACTACTGTAACTCCCTCCTACTTGGCCTCCCAACCAACACAATAAAACCATTACAAATGCTCCAAAACGCTTCAGCCAGAATTCTAACTAAATCTTAACAAAAGAAATCATATTACCCCCATCTTGAAAAACCTACACTGGCTCCCAATCAAGTTCAGAATCTCCTACAAAGTACTAACAATCATACATAAATCTATACACAAGCTCATTCCTCTGGAACCCAATATCCCTCTTCAGCCACATATACCCTCCAGACCGGTGAGAACAGCCTATAAAGATACTCTCTTCGCCCCAACCATCAAATCCTCATTAAATAAACGTACTCTATCCACAGCAGGCCCCGCGCAATGGAACTCTACCACCAGACCTCCGGAAAGAACCTTGCCCTATCGCCTTTAAAAAGAGACTCAAAACCTGGCTATTCGAACAAGCCTTCTATCCATACCAATAATTTTATTCTCAATCTTTCCAAATATGTGCACCTTGTAACATGTCTACTGTATATTTAGCCAGGTCCTTTCTAGTACTTCATTATTTATTGTATCTTTTGTTCTTTAATACCCAGTTATTTGATCCAAGTTTATCCACCTGTTCGATGTAATTGCACTCTGTCTTGCCTGTTTAATGTTATAATGTAAACTGAATTGATATGTAACTTTTGCTACATGAATTTCGGTATATAAAAATGTTAAATAAATAAATAAGGTAAAGCATGTTTCTTGTTTAAACGGTTTTTGTGTTTATTATTATTACTGTAACATACTTAGGTCTGCTTGAAAGCATTTATGCCATGATGGACAACAATTGTATTAAGCGTTCACGCCATAGGAGTGCACAGTCTGCAATTGATCTATGTTTAACATATCAATATTTATTTGTATACAGGGTCACATGATTGTTCATTTGTGCTACATTTGTTAATATTAAGGTATTCATTTATTTTAATTTTTTTGTGAGTGATCAATAAAGATTCAAGTTTTAATTAATACCACATTAATAATAGTAGTGTTCTTTTGTCCATTCCTTTGGAATGTTTTTCTGCTTGTTTATTGAGCTCCTTATATGATTATATATTACCTGGTCTTTTGTATCTATCTATCTATCCATCTCTCTCTCTCTCTCTCTCATATATATATATATATATATATATATATATATATATATATATATATATATATATATATATATATATATATATCAGAATTGACAGAAATATCTAATTTTTAGCCACCCAGATAGTACATTCCTTACAGGCTGCAATTAAAGGTCTTTCCAAAAAATACTGTGTGCATCTATAAAATGTGCCAATGTCCCAAAATGGAAGATACCACTTCTTTAGAGCTGTTGGTGAGTTGCACACATTAGTTGATACAGGTTTCAATTTATATTGAAGAAGACTTTCTCGATCTGAGTACAAGACGATGATATGTGGTCATAATGGCTGCCCAAGGATATCCACATGTTAAGAATCTATCTGCCAGTACTTTAGTCTGAATCTTGAAATCTGATGTTTCTGAACAAAGCACCATTTTCAAGCACCCTGGATGACAACTCTGAAAATGGAGTAAGTTATTCCTTTCAATCCAGTTTCTAAAAATAGAGAAAAGATATTGCCCTGTTTACTAATCGTATTGTTAAAAAATGCTATATTATGATAATCGAATCCCACAGAAAATGTCAAGTTCTTGTATTAATCCAAGTATGGAACCATTGTAATTCTTTAAGTGAAGCCTGACGCACAAAAAAACCCCCAGATCATCAGTGTATGTTGTGGCGATGATGGTGCCCCTGGTGGCAGGTCCTCAGTGGTGACTTCGGGCGCGGGGCTAATTATCAAGGACTGCTTCCACAAAGTCCTTTATAGCTGATCCCTTCCTGAAGTTTCTCCCCCGAGACAGGCGTAGAGGATAACCATAAGGCAAGGAGGCTATGGGTCAGACCCACTTGTGAGGGAAAGCCTTCTTTCAACTAGGCCCCTGACACCAAACTTCCCCCATTCTCCACTAGCGTAAGGTTGTCACCTCCCTGGCAGCCCTTTAACATAACATATTACATTCAGGCAGAAGCTTCTTATGTATTGAAGTTTATTAATTAAACCAAACTCCACAGAAAGGAAAAACACTCAACATAACAAGTATTACCAGCCCGGCATGATTCATTAATCCCAAAACACCAAGCTTCTCACTCTGAGTTTCTAGTATGCATTCCCCTGCACAACATGTGGGCAAAGTAGGTTTTTCCCCCAGTACTTTCTACTTCCCCCAAGCATAACATAGTACGGAGACCTCCCCCCAATGCAGGAAGGTCTCCTTAGGCCAGCCGCCAGGTCCTAATTACCTCTTTTCCTCCAGCTGCCTTAATTAAGTAAAACAACTCTTTTCCCTGCCACAAGCTCCCCTGGCTTGTGCAGTCCTAAAACCATTTTATATTCTTCCTTTTTAACTCATACTTCGCTCCAAACCCCACAATAAGCATTCCCCACATTTACATAAGCCTTCCTACCTCAGCTTCTTCAACACCACCGGAGCTAATCCCTCTAATTAACCCTCAAGGCACTGCTGAGGATACTTATGCATACCACTTGTTACACAGACATTAAAAGTGAAGGAACCCTGTTAGAGCTGACTTAGCTTTTAGTGGAAAAGGTCTGCCTGGGCACCATCCCCCCAGCCTCAGGCTTTGGATCTTACTTGCCTTCCCCCCAGCTCTCCTCTCTCTTTTCTCTTTGGAGGGCTGCTCTCTTTATGTCAGATAGAGTGCTCCTCCCTAGGAAGAAACCGCCCCTGTGTTTCCCTGCCCCCAACCCTTCCTGGGGCTGACTACCGGGGCATCTGGGAAATGTAGTTTCCTTCCTGCCAGGTGTCTAGGAAAATACCCAGAGCTCTACAGCACAGAGACTCTGCTCTGGCTCAACTCATCACACACCCTCCCCCTTAAAAAGTCTCTGTGCGTGATATACAGTGTTTCCCCCTTGAACACAAAAGCCACTCTTGAGAAGAGATTATACTATCCCTTCTTCAAAACCTCTTAAAGTGTTACAGTGCAGAGACTCATCTCTGGTTCAAATTACCACAATGTGTTTAATCCATTGAGAAGGATATATAAATTGTTCCTCAAACTGAGCCATATACAAATTGGTCACATTTGGTGAAGCTTGAGGAATGGTCTAGACTCTAGAGCCTGGCAGCTAAGATTTCGCAAAGTCATACATTTTGGTTGCAAAAACCCAAGAAAGCAGTACATTGCAAGGGATGAAGTTCTGTGCACAAAACAAGAGCAGGATCTGTGGGTGATCATATCTGATGTTTTTAAGGTGGCAAAACAGGTAGATAAGGCCATGGCGAAAGCTGGAAGCATGTCTGGGAGCCTAAAGAGAGGAAGAGCTAGAAGAGAAAAGTGATATTCTCTCTGGCAAGACCTCATTTGGAGTACCGTGTACAATCCTGGAGACCACATCTTCAAAAGGATATAAACAGGATGGAGTCAGTCCAGAGCGAGTTACTAAAATGGTCAGCAGACTCCATCATAAAACACATGGGGACACGTGTAAAGACCTAATCATGTATAGCCTGGAGGAAAGGGGAGATGTGACAGATAGGGATGTGAATCGTTTTAGGACGATTAAAATTATCGTCCGATAATTTTAATATCGTCTTAAACCGTTATGGAACACAATACAATACAGATTCTAACGATTTATCGTTATAAATCGTTAGAATCGTGAGCCGGCACACTAAAACCCCCTAAAACCCACCCCCGACCCTTTAAATTAAATCCCCCACCCTCCCGAACCCCCCCCAAATAACTTAAATAACCTGCGGGTCCAGCGGCGGTCCGGAACGGCAGCGGTCCGGAACGGGCTCCTGCTCCTGCATCTTGTCGTCTTCGGCCGGCGCCATTTTCCAAAATGGCGCCGAAAAATGGCGGCGGCCATAGACGAAAAAGATTGGACGGCAGGAGGTCCTTCCGGACCCCCGCTGGACTTTTGGCAAGTCTCGTGGGGGTCAGGAGGCCCCCCACAAGCTGGCCAAAAGTTCCTGGAGGTCCAGCGGGGGTCAGGGAGCGATTTCCCGCCGCGAATCGTTTTCGTACGGAAAATGGCGCCGGCAGGAGATCGACTGCAGGAGGTCGTTCAGCGAGGGTTCCGGCGCCTTGCTGAACGACCTCCTGCAGTCGATCTCCTGCCGGCGCCATTTTCCGTACGAAAACGATTCGCGGCGGGAAATCGCTCCCTGACCCCCGCTGGACCTCCAGGAACTTTTGGCCAGCTTGTGGGGGGCCTCCTGACCCCCACGAGACTTGCCAAAAGTCCAGCGGGGGTCCGGAAGGACCTCCTGCCGTCCAATCTTTTTCGTCTATGGCCGCCGCCATTTTTCGGCGCCATTTTGGAAAATGGCGCCGGCCGAAGACGACAAGATGCAGGAGCAGGAGCCCGTTCTGGACCGCTGCCGTTCCGGACCGCCGCTGGACCCGCAGGTTATTTAAGTTATTTGGGGGTGGGGGATTTAATTTAAAGGGTCGGGGGTGGGTTTTAGAGGGTTTTAATGTGCCGGTTTTTCGATTTTTCGATTTTTCGATTTTTTAACGATTTTCACGATTTTTCACGATATTTTACCCCCCCAAACGGCAACAATACGATTCCCTCCCCCTCCCAGCCGAAATCGATCGTTAAGACGATCGAGGACACGATTCACATCCCTAGTGACAGATATGTAACTACTTCCAAGGAATAAATGCACAGGAGGCATTCCGCTTTCAAAGGAACAGAGGCTGTAGAATGAGGGGTGATGGGATGATGGTGCAAGGGGGTAGATTCAGGAGTAATCTGAAGAAATATTTCTTTACAGAAAGGATGATGAACAGAGAGAGCAGCCTCCCCCTGGAAGTGGTGGGGACAATGATGGTAACATCATTTTAAGAAAGCATGGGACCAGCACAAAGGATCTCTGAGGGAAGGGGAAGAGTCTGTAAAGCTGAGCATGGGCCGCATGCTCTTTACCTGCCTTCATATTCTGTGTTTCATGAAAACACAATGAATAGAAACTACATCGGTTTAATAGTGTCAACGGAAATAAACCAAGATTGCAATAACTGCTTCTTTAAATTGCATGTCAGCTCTAAGAATGCAAGCAAATGCCTCAATGCTCTTTTTTCGGCTGAGGCGGAAGCCGTGTATTGGATTTGTGCCAGTTCAAGAACACTAAATGTCGCTATTTTTAAGAAGAAAGATCACATTGAGCATGTCCAGCATACTGAGGAATAAGAAGAGCCACATGGGCAATTGACTATTGTAATGCCCTCTATCTAGGACTTCCCGATTCTATAATTCATCCCTTACAAATCGTTCAAAACAGTGCAGCTCGT